>NC_028360.1:7477480-7508682 GCF_000741045.1 Vigna radiata var. radiata
TGAGTTTTCTAAGACTTCCGACCCAAAATGGAACTTGGGTCCTTGTCTAGTTCTTGTGTCACCGTAATTTTTTTCTTTTGCGGTTGAATAATGGGAAGTAGTCATGGACCCAGGTTCGGTTTTGGGTTGAATGTCTTAGAAGATTCGAAAGACGCAAACTTTTTTTTGGGGAAACTAGCGAGAAGAGAGTGTTACACAATGCTACCGAAAGTCTGGATCAAAACTGCACTAAAACACAACGCCGTTGTTAGACGTCGGTTAGTGCCTGGTCCGACATCTATAAGAACATAAACGTCGGTTAGTGTCATTTTGAACCTCAATATATATTCATGTTGACGTCGGTTTAAGCAAAGGTGGACGTCTATACAGAGTAATTAGACGTCGGTGTGAGTATAAGCAGACGTCTATATAGACGTCGGTGGATATCGTTACCCGACGTTTATATGGACGTCGGTTATGAGGAATTGCGACGTTCCATAGACGTCACCCATATAGACGTCGGATGTGAAAGTGATGTTAAAAGCCCAAATTAACCGACGTTAAATAACGTTTCTGCACTAGTGTAACTATATTTTTTGTATTTTATTTTTCATAAAAAATTAAATTTTGTATACATATACATAACAAACAATGAATATATGCACATCAAAGATAATACAAGATTCAATAAAGTGGTAATTATATTTTTAGTATTTTAATTTTCATAAAAAATTAAATTTTGTTTGTTTTTCAAATTTTTAATATTTTATCTCCAAATTTATTAATGAATTAAAATAGTCATCATGACCGAATGACGTTAAAGATTTATTGATGTAGCAAATGACATTGTCACGTGTGTCCATGTTAGTATCTTCTACCTTTAGGGATGACAACAAATACGGTCATGTATAAATAGTATATACTCGTTACCATATCCTTAACAAAAAATTTGACCGATTAACGGTTGAATACTCATTTAAAATATCTGCGAGTTTTTTAAAACCTATAAATTTCCATGGGTACCCATGTAACATCCCATTTAATACTAAACAAAGGCATTTCATACTTGATAGTCAATAGCATATAATTTAGAATATATATATATATATATATATATATATATATATATATATATATATATATATATGTTGGTTGAATTTGGTATGTTGAAGGTGATTGTTGTTTTTGTGCTAAATTGTGTGAGGTGTTGAAATGCACGAACTGAGTGTCAGTTGTGCTTAGACTGTGGTGATTGAGAAAACTTAGGATTTGGCCATTTGATCAAGTTGGTGTTCATTCTAACATTAAGAACTATTTTTGAACCAAGAACTGAGTCAGAAATACCAATTGAATCATCTAAATAGGTTCTTAGTTTCCTAAATCACAAATTTGAATTGGTTATTTTTGATATGGTGTTGAGCGGGACTGATGTGGCACTAAGCACCACCTTGGCACTACAACTCCAGAAAAAATTTAGCTCTAAACCATTGAAGGACACCTTTTTCTCGCTAAGAGGTGGCAGGGCACCGTTGAGCTCAAATTTCCACCACAAGTCTGAAACCATTTTAAGCTCAATTAGCTGAGCAACAAAATGGTCTCGTTGGGCGAGTCATTTTTCAAGAAGAATGACACTAAGCACCATTCTTGCAACTGAGCGCCAATTCATATTCTATGTTTTTGGTTCATTTCTTTGGGTGTTTGGTATTGATCTATATCATTCTTGATGTTGTTGATGAGTATAATGATTGTGTGAATATATGACAATTTTTGATATATTGATGTGTGGTGTTGTTATTGAGAGAAATTTAAGGAGAAATTCTATATCTTGGCGATTGTTAGTGTATGCTTGACATATATGAGTTTAAAAATGAGTTATCTTAATATATTACCAATCATTCAACTCATATAGAGATGAATGAGGTAAGGGAGAAAATGGTAGGGGATCTTTACCCTAGACTTTTGGTCTTAGGTGTGAAAAATTAACTTCGTGAGTAGTGGAGTAATCACCCTTGTATTTATGACTTTACAAAGCATAAATATTACAATGAGTGCATACCTATAATGAAGCCTTATGTCAAAACATGTATCCGGATAATTGAGTCTAGAGTCATATGTATATATGTTCATGAGTTATAATATTTTATATATGTTGAGTTAATATGTTATTTGTTTTAAATTGTTATATGGAGATTTGTTTTGAACACTAACTTACTCTACCTTTTTTTTCTCTTCCATGTTGTTTATCTTTGCAATGATCACTAATTGATGTGAACAAAGGATAAGTTAGGTGTCGAAATGCCTTTGGTCAAGGCTAATGATGTGTTTGAGTGATCATTTATGTTTTTTTTTTTTCTAACTAGTCATTTGTATAGTTGTCCTTTATCTTTTTTGAAAAAATTGTTTTAGTTTTTAATGATATTTTACAAAGAACTAAGTTAGTATAGTTATTATTTTAAATAACTATATTAATATTTTTCTATGATTTTTAATTTATTTATTATGCATAACTTAAAATAACATAAACATAACTTAAAATTAACTTGTTAGCATGTGTATAAGCTTGTGTCAACTCTGAATTATGTGAAAATCAATCCATCACAAAAATCAATTATATATATATATATATATATATATATATATATATATATATATATATATATATATATATATATATATATATATATATATATATATATAGATATAGATATATATATATATATATAGATATAGATATAGATAATATTATATCATATTATTTACTGAATTACAAGTATATTTGTTAAAATTAGTATTAGTTAAATACATATCATTTTAATTTAATGCCTTGAATTTCACATACATATAGAAACGATTCAAACTCACAGGAAAAAAACTATTATTGGTTAGAAAAAGAAAAAATAGGATGACATTATTTAAACAAATAAAAATAAAAAAAATAATGATGATGATAATTAAAACGAGTCAAAAAAAGTAATACAAATAAGTAAAAAAAATTCAATTAATAAAGGTAAATCAACTGATGACATGATCCATTTTATAACCTAAAATGCTTTTAAATTGAATGAAGAAGAAAATTTCTTAAACACACAAAATCATTTTATTAATGTTGTTTTAATTGAATACTTGGTATACTTGGTGGGCTGTCGCAACCCACACAAATTTGATGTGCAAATAAATGCAGTATAGCTAGGGAATGACCCCTAGGTCGTCTCTCAAAGACTAATTTTGCGGTTCGAGAATCGAGTCTAACACGAAGGGGGGGGTTTGTGAAAATGGTTTTGAAAAAATTAAAGAACTCAATATAACACAGATGCAAACAAACTAATTTAAGCTAGCATGGTAATTAAACTAACACTATTAAAAACCTTAGACAACATTCAAACAAAATAAAATAAAATACTAGACCCCAACAAGACAACAAACAACTACCCAACACAGTTAAATTAAATTAAATGCAAAACTAAATTAAAGAAATCAAAAGCAACTAATCCTACTAATTAATCTAATTCAAATAAGGAATAATCAAACATGTTTTTTCCTACACATTCATGTGACCAAATACATCCAACCAAATAAAATTAAAAATGCAAATGGCCTAAAAACACCTCTTGGCCGTGAGGTTCCTTGCACCACATCCAAATTTGTCTTCTTTCTTCAATAAACAATTGAATATGCTCTCTTTTTGTCCCATGTGCCTCATTCTCCAAGAAAATNCTTCCTTCTACCTTTCTACCATAAAAAAAACGTGGCATACCCTCTCTAACAAGCCAAGACCGTCCTCCCTCTTAAAGTCCAAAGAAATTTGGTGTTTCCAAAACCAAAGGTCAAATGAGATGCTTTAAATGCTTCAACACAAAAAGTNGAGTTGCTTCTACCAATGTGCCACATAAGCAAAGTCAAAGGGAACAAAAACAATCACAATACATTCTCTTCTTCAAGCAATTCACGTCAAGCTAGCAAAGGGTCAAGACCAAAAGGGCAATATTCCTTCCATGGTAAATGAGCCCTTCATGTGCATGGTCAAATGAGGTAAAAATTAAATGAACCCTTTGTCTCTCCCTTCTCAACCTATTTTCGGTTTTCACACCAACACAAACATGCAAATAGCTTCCTTTCACCTTCCAAAACCGAGAACAACTCCAAAGAACCCAAAGTTTCAATTGCAAAAGCTTACAAGAACAACAACCCCAAATTTCAACTTCTACTAACCAACCTAACACTCATTTTTCTTCAAACTTTTATGAAAATCAAAATGGAATTTCTACTCCACCTTGCAGCACCGTCCAACTCTCCATAAGAAACACAATGTTCCATTTCATATATTACTTCCAACCATTAAAACAAAAGCACAAGAAGAAAAGGGTTCAAGCTCCCAACAACCATGCATTAACTCAAGTCTTTTTCATTACTAAACTCAACAAGAACTCCATTTTCATCATCCAACCAAGAAAACCAAAAGGGAATACGAAATTACTGCAGCCAAGGAAGAGAAAAACGAAATACAAAATGGGTCTTCATTCAACCAAAGGAAACACCATGAAAATACAAAGAACCACCTCCAAGCTCAAGCTTTCAACATTCAAATGGAAAATGCAAGAAGAGAAATGATAGATCTCCATTCCATTAAGCAAGAACAAGCATGTTTACAAGCAAGAGAAGAAGAAAAACGAAATCTTGTTCATTCCATAGCTCAAAACCGAAAATGGCACACCAAGGCTCAAAGAGAGAGTTCATACAAGGCAAAAGCAAAAGCAAAATGTAGTATCAAGTGTGCTAGAGTTTTTGTCTCGGCAATTCTACTCAAAATGCCTTCCAACCTCAAAATAGGTGGGGTCCACACATTGGGCTTCTACAAAATTTCCACTAAAAGGGCCCAAAAACACCTAATCTAATTAAGGTTTCTAAAAAAACGAAATTACAACTTTATTAAAATGGAAATGACTAAATGTTGAGTCTTGAATGATCATGCCACCATCCCTAATGCTCCAAATGATGTTTCCCAAAATTTCCCTGCAACCAAAGTACACTTAATCAGCTCAAAAAACCCAAATTAGCACAATTACGAATTTTCGACCAAATTAAGCAGAATTCGGAAAACGGGGAAATAACAGACAAATAAACACAATTCCCTGGTTTATTTAAGTGCAATAAACTAAATATAGTTCAAGAAATAACCACTCATCAATACTTACAACTATATGCTCTATAATTAAAGAAATCCTTATCAATTTTAACCATGTGTATATAAAAAAAATAAAAACAAATGCTTTATTTTGTAATTATTGTATATGTAATATGGGTTAAATATGTTTTTAGTTTCTAAACTATCAAGTGAATTTGATTTTAGTCCCTCTTTCAAAATAAGCTATATTTTAGTCCTTCTCCTTAAGAAAACCATAATTTTTCGTCCTCCAAAACTAACGGCGTTAAAGAGAGGTTGAGTTGGCTAACGGTGAAGTGCTATGTCATTTTTTTCCTGAGTCAATCTTCCCAGCTTTTCTCCCTCCCTCATTGGCGTCGTCTCTAATTTCTCGCATCGAACCACCACCCAATAACCGTGCCACCATCACCAGCCATCCTGGTCGTCACAAATCCACCATGAATGCCCCATAGCCACCACGATCTAGAAACCTGACCCAAAATTCGCAGAACCCTAATTGTGATGGCAACCTATATCGCATCTTCTCCCTTCTGTCGCGCCACCGTTCATCTCCTCCATCTCCATTATCGCGCAAGATTCACATGCATCAGAAACCAGAAACGCAAATCACAAGAATCACCAAACCTCCAAGTCGTCGCGAGCTCAAAGCGCGAGTCTCCTCCTGCGCGAGCCATCACCTTCTTTGTCCACCTTCAGAGGAAAACCCAATCACAGAGAAACCCTAATGAAGATGGGGCAAAATCGTACCAGCAGCCACAACCATCTTCATCGGGCAGCAACCACAATCTGAAATAAAAAATGAAAACCCTAACGAATTGAAGATTAGAAATTGAATTGAATTGAATCGAGAAAGAGAAATTACGGAACGAGGGTCAACTTTCTCCTGAAGATGACGAAACTCGTTGTGCTCTCTCTCCTCTTGGATCTGTTTGCGAAGCTCCTCCAACTTTTTCTGCTCCGCTTCATGCTTCTGTTTAACCTTCCACACGTTCTCTATGTTCCTTAAACTCCCCGTGTGCCATCCCTTCTTGTTCAAAAATTTCAACGCCATTTCTTTCTCTCAATGTTTCCACGATTGAATTTCAAAAACAAAGCACAACGAGGATGCAAGGAAGGAGACAACATAGTGATAGGGATGGGAACGAAGGTTTGCGGTGGTTCTGGTCGACGAGGGCAGTGAATGGGGACGAAGATGCAAGGAAGGAGACGGCGTGCCAGTAAGGGATGAAGAAAAGCAGGGGTCAGAAAAAATGACGTGGCTTTTTCTATTGTTAGCCAATTCAGCTTTTTTTAACGCTGTTGGGTTTAGAGGATAAAAAATTATGGTTTCCTTAAGGAGAAGGACTAAAATGTAGCTTACTTTGAAAGAGAGACTAAAAATAAATTCGCTTGATAGGTTAGGAACTAAAAACATATTTAACCCAAACTCAACAAAAAGATAAATATATTACAAGGGATAAGAATTCAAAAAATTAAATAGTAAAAAGTGATTTGACTCTTATCATAAACTTTAGAGAATCCAATACAATAGTGAAACCCTTAGACATGTAAAAAGATAGGCTTGGATTTAATAACATGAAAAAAATCATTAATGAAAGAAATAATATTTTAGAGTATAATGAAGCTTTTGACAATAAGAAAAAAAATAAAAGACATGAAAAGTAAACAATGATATAGTCTATATGTGTTGTTGACCGATGGTAGCGTGATTTTAAGAGTTCTTGATCCTCTTGTTGTTACAAATCCAAATCCATGTTATGACCTCCAAAATGATAACAAATACTCACTAATGCAGAAATAGCGTTTAATGTCACGCGTTTAACATCTAAAGAAAGAAAATCTAATGTAAAAAATAACCGATGACAATTTTGTAATTAAAATGCCATTATAGAAGTTGGCTAGAAGAGTCTCTAACATCAAATAAGGTATAAACGTTGACTCCCCTGGGGTTAGACGACCTGCATACAGAACTGAACAGTCATTATTTTATTGCCTTTAGAAGTCGACAACAGGCCCCTGACGTCTAACTCAAATTAGTCGTCGACTCCCCCTCCATGGATGTACAAAAATTTGAAAATACCTCATTTTAAGCAATAATATTAATTTTTTTACGGCATAGACGTAGGTTCCTCCCATATCAGATGTCAAATCCTCTACCAAATGCTGCAAAATTAACATTCAAAGGTCACTTTTCAAGACATTAAACGTCAGACATAGGACGTCAGATCCCCTTCCTTGGACGTCAATAAGCTGTGAAAAGTAGTGCCAAAATGGAGTTTTTTAGCAATTAGACGTGGTGGTGGAGGGGGGTTGACGTCAAATGCCTTTTTAAACCCCTAAAACTCATAACGCGAGCTTCGCTTTTTTTCGCGTTTTCGTTTAGGTTTTCGTTTCGTTCGCGTTCGTCATTGCTGCTACAAGGTATGTTTAATTGATTTTCTTCCAATTAATTTATTTTGCATTGATTAACTTTAGTTTGCACCGCTTAAATTTCATTTGCACTGATTAAATTTCGTTTGCACCGATTAATTTTGGCTTATGATGCAGTTTTGTGCACGAGTTGACGGATCTTGGCGGTGACATTGAATGTCGAATCTCCATTGTTTGAAACTCATAGTATATTCAATTTTGTGATGTGTTGGAATCGTTTTTTGTATTTCAGGTGTAATAATATTGTAATTTTTTTAAATAGACGTTAATTTAGGAGGGGTCCAACGTAAAAAAATCTTCTTCCACCCATTGTGAGCATTCAAAATGTCAAAACCTTTTAACACATTCCATATGGCCAAATAGTTTCATAACCAACTATGTGATGAAAAATGTTCCAAAATATTCTATACTTGTGATCTTTCTTGGGCCTAAAAAACACAATAACACAAACATGTCCAGATGGAAGACACATTAAAGTGATTCCAATGCATCGATGAGGAGCATGATGAGCCCCATAGTGATTTTCAATATACAACCACTTCCGAACCCAACAATGGAGATCAAGAAGGCCAGTGATTGGCTTGCTCGATGTAAGTGAAACCAAGTACCTCCCAAACCATCAAATACCTTGAAGTGATGACCCACCATCACTCTAATTTGCATCATTATTCCCCAATTCACAGTATTCAAAATTCCATGAACCTGCAAAATAAGAAGGGAAGATGGACATTAAAATGTGATACACACATGACAACACCATTTGTCACCTAAACAAATTTATAACACTATTTAGACACGTGACTACATCCATCTATTAATAAAGTTTGGAAATCAAAAAATCATTTAAAGTATAATACAAACAAAATCTAATTTTGAATAAAATTAAAAAATAAAAAAAATATTTAACCAATTTTTAAATAAACAAAGACATAAAAAAGATAATTAAATAAAATAAGAATCACTTAACTTGAATAAATCTAATAAGAAATTTATAAAATTAACACATTACATTAATAGTTAATTTAATCGATTTAGCTTAAGTTAAAGAAAATTAAACAACACATGTTTAATATAATTTCTCAAATTTTGTTATATTTAAATTTTTATATAATAAAATGTTAATATATAAACTAATTTCGTTCAAAAATTAAAATAGTATGAGAGGAAAATAATAAAAAATTAAATAAATTTATATTTATAAAATTGATGTTTATGAAATATTTTCTCTAATTTGGATATAGAATATTCCATAAACGTAATAATTATGTGATGTCCGATTTTTCTAATTTTCAGAATCGAATAGAGAAAATAAATATTTATGTAAGAGTAGAAAAAAATTTCACTGCAACAAAACCAAACAAAACAGGTCCCCACTTTCTCTCTCGTGTTTTTGTTTTTGTTTTTATTTTTCGTAATAGAAGGCCTGCAGCTATATTGGAGGCACAATTCCTCAGTCTGCAACTCTCTTTCTCTTCATCTCCATGTTCATGGCAATCTCAAGGTACTTTTCTTCTTCTTCTTTATCTTCCCTTTCATCATCTCTCACCCCTGTCTCTTCCCTCCCACGCCGTTTCTTCCTCTTCAGTGTTCCCACAGACCAAACCTTTACCGCTGTCCCTCTCTCTTGACTCATCTGGGATCACCGTCACCATTTATACTCAGGGTATGCTATAAAGTTTCAGTCTTTCTATTGGGACCCCTTTTATTCTTTCAATTGGAATATTCTTTCGACCTTTGGCTGATTGTCACCTATGGAGCAGCCAAAGGCCCAGTTTTTCTCTTCCTGTTGGATTTTTGGGCTCCCGGATCAGATTTCCTGAAGGGTTTCTCTCTGATCTGTTCGGAGGCACATATGTTTGTTTGAGGTTTTTGTGGCTTTGGTCAACTTTGGAGCATTTCCAGTTTCTGGAGACGAGGATCGTGCCTCTTTGGAGGCTTGCTAGATTGGAAAAAAGGGATCGATTAGTGACCATTACAGGATGTCTTTATCTGATTTTAAACCCTTTTATAATTTCTAAGGGGTTTTTGTCTTCTTTTGTTTGATGTAATTTGGAGGGTATGCGTGCTTAATTAGGGTTTCTGACTTTTTCCCCACATGAAAAAGTACTTGGTTTTTGAGGATTCTGGTTAGTTTTATGTAGTACTCATATTTTTGTTAAGCTGAGTAGGGTTCTTCCTAGTAGTGGGGAGACTGAGGTTGTTCCCTCTATGTTATGGATTCGGTTGATTGTCTTTTTGGACTGGTGAATCCAATGCGTCTGCACCCTTTGCCATTGTTTTGAAAACAAGTGCATATCTGGTGTTCTGTTAACTCCTGCTGGTATTCTCTTTAAGATGGCCGTGAACAATCGCTGTTTTGTGGAATGGAAAGAGCAGTTTGTTTCACAGGAGCGTGGTAATCGTGTGGTTCACTATTACCTAAAGGATGCTGCCGGAGAATCTATCCTTGCAGTGGTGGGTACTGAGAGGAGTGTTAGGCACATGTGCTATGTTGTTGCTGAGGAGTTCCTTGAAATTTGTGGTAAGGAAGGTTCCATTCCAACTGGTTTCAAATGGAGATCTAGAAGAGAGGTGGTGGATTGGCTGACATCAACGCTATCAAAGCAGAACCTGCAAGGAGATAGAAGTGGTACGTTGATACTTTATTTTAACCTGTTGCAGTCATTTATAACATATTTGATTATACTATGTCGAACAATAATGTGAGAAGTGACTTAGGAAACTATGACTTTATGAGCAACAAAGTGATGTAGACTATTGAACAACTACATATGTGTTTGTTTTGTAAGGCATTCATATGGATGTGTTTCTATTAATGAACCAATATTTGGTGCCATCCTCTGTTACAGGAGCGCATATCATATGGATGTGGCTCAATCAATACTCTTGTTCACTGGCTGTTTTCTTTAATATTTTCTTATTCTTCCTTGTATTTGTTCAATATGAGAATAATTTTTCTACCTTTGTACTAGTACCCTCTGTTCATTCTGATAAGATCCATTTTTTATCCTTCCAATATTAAAAACAGCCGATCTTCTCAAATAAAAACGAAAATAGTGAATGCATTAAGAAATTTAATTTCATAAATAATCATAGAAGATTGGTAAAGATTTTTGCCTAGTCACTTTCAGGTTCAGCATCTATGTGCTAACAGTCTAGTACCTAGACGCCAACTGGTGTGAAATAATTTTCCAAACATGAAAATTTCCATGCTAAAACTGTTTCCAATCATTCAAAACATCCAATACCATACTTCAGTAGAAAAAAAAGGATTAAGAACCGCTGTTTTCCTATTTTTGAATACAAATAAGATAAGCATCAAAATTTTCAGTGAACTAGGGCTTGAAACCTAACCTAGAAAGAATTATCAAGTTCCCTAACATTACCAAATTCAATTTTATAACTTGGTTCTTTCAAGAACAAGCAAGCTAGAGCAGTATAAATCTATTGTGATGGGGAATAACACAAATATGTTATTCTTCACCTAGAAAAAAAGAAATAGACAAGCAAAGCAAAGACGGAGGGCTTTGGATGCTTCAGTCACCTTAAAATCCAAATAATTTAAGCTTTTTCCTTTCTTTCTCTTCATTAAGCTCTCCCTCTCTTCTCTTTTTCTCCAGCTGAAAATGCTCCTTTTGAGACACACTTATACTATTGACTTTAATGTAGGGTTAAGGACTTGGATAATGTTTCAGTAGAATAAATAATATACGCAATGATAATGTAAAAATTTCATATTTCAAATTGTCATGTATGGTAAATTTGCTGACCTTCATAATAATAATAATAATAGCAGTAAATTTTCTTAGAAGTTATACATGTAATTTTTTATTATTTGGCTGTGTAAGTACTTTTACACTGACAATGCATGCCTATTAAACGCTATTATAGTATCCTAGTTACTTTTATAACTTGTTGCTGTACTCTTCACCCTTTCAACTTAACTGCAATCTTCTATTATATGTAAAATGATTTTGGCTAAATATATTCTCAGTACCGCTCTTGTTCCAAGCAAAAAAGTGCTAGGAATATAATGAGGTTATAAAAAGTGTAAGTATCATTACATAAAAGTTGAAGGACTGACCTGTAATTTGATCCGTAAAGCAGCAGTAGATTCCTGGAAAATAATGTTAAGCTCCTATTATCAACCTTTATCAATTTCTTCATTTGAAATAACATTGAACATGCTTAGTTTAAAAACTTAGGGGTGTGTTTTACATGAAGGAGGCCCATCTATGATATTGTTCATGTTTTTACAACTACTACCTTTTTGAAGTTTATATCTGCAGTCTTGTTAATGTTTTTATCTCTTATTTTATAATTTAAATCACAGTATCACCTGGTCATAACATGGTTCAAGCTCATGAGACCACAAATGATAGTATCAACGGAATTACTGGAGCACGATTAACAGATGATAAGGTATGTCCCTTTTTGTTCCCCCTCTCCCCCCACCCCCTAATATTTTTCTTTATATTGTTTCTAGTGAATGTTTTTGACATCTACGTACTCCTCTTTCTCAGGACTTCCCTATGAGTAACTCCAAATTATCCAATTCAGACATTGTTTGGTCAGGAGTTGCATGGAGATGTGGCAAACAACTTAAGCATTTTCCTGCTTTTTGGAGGAATGGCATCAAAATAGAGGTGAAAAGGCGTTGAACTAAATTTCTTGAAGATCTTACTTCTAGCTTACTTGTCAACTCCTTGTTTTTGTCGTCAACTTCTAATTAGCTTCCTATCATTAATAGTTAAGGCTTAATCAATTTCTTCTAGTATTGACAAGTGAATTCCTTAATGATGTTTTTACTTAGGTGTGTGTTACATGAAAATTTCTCAACAATGAAATACATTTTGGGTTGCGTGATATTTGCTTGATGCCATGCACATCATAGATGCTTGAATTCTCCCACTCTCAAAAAGGAAAAATCTATTAGTCAAAGAAGTTTTCCTTTTTCTGTGGATATAATATATAAATGATTTTATACCTGACGTTTACATTCTTCCTGATTTCCAGATTCAATCCTTTGTTTTTGTTATGGGCAAGGGAGAGAATCATTATATTGCTTATGTAGAGGATATGTATGAAGACAGAAGGGGGCAAAAAAAGGTCAAGGTGAGGTGGTTTCACCATAATCAGGAAGTCAAGGGTGTAGTTCCTGTACGAAATCCTCACCCTCGAGAAGTTTTTATCACACCTTGTTCTCAAGTTATTAGTGCAGAGTGCGTAGATGGTCCTGCCACAGTCTTGACTCGTGAACACTATGAAAAGTGCATGTCTTTTTTTACACCCACTTCAAGAGACAGAACACATTTGTGCTTTAGGCAATTTAGAAGCAACAAAGTTAAGCCCTTTGACTTGAGTAAACTACGTGGCTACTATGCCCAACCAATTCTTTCTTACTTGCACCTTGATTCAATCCAGAACCCTGAGAGGCTTGCAGGAGAAAATGAAGACTTGACTGCATGTGATGATGTGAAGGTAGGAGCCAAGAGGAGCAGAAGTGATAAGGGGTCTCCTCAGTCTTGGATAAGTCAACAGGGAGTTAGGAAATTGATGAGAAGTAAGCAAATGATGGTATACAAAACCTTCCAGGTTGCAAATTATGCAAGGCCAGAAAGGAGATTGCTTTCTCGGAAGCAGGTTGATTGTCAACCTTGGTCTATTCATACATACAAGGTTGATGATAAGATTGAGTTGCTTTGTCAAGATAGTGGCATCAGAGGCTGCTGGTTCAGGTGTACAGTTGTTCAGGTAGCCCGGAAACAGCTGAAAGTCCAATATGAAGATGTCCAGGATGAAGATGGAAATGGAAATCTGGAGGTACAGTTAAGCTTTTGAAATATTCTATATTTGATTTTCTGGTCAGTATTTAGTTTGCTTGTAAAATATGTGCATGAATAAAGGTGGTTCCAATTCAAGGTTTGATCTTGAACCAGAAAGAGAAAATATAAGGTTATATGGTTTTAGGCTTTTAGCAACTGTTCTTTAATCGTGGCAGTTGAAGCTGATGTAAATCTTTCTAAGCGATGAAATAATTGGTTTGTGTGTAGAATTAGAAATCATTCTAGTTTAAGTTTAATGTGAATTGTTGTATAAACTTGGACTGAGTTAATCAGGGATCTAGATTGAATCTCATGGGATTAGCTAATAGAGGTAGAGGTATTTCTTTGACTGTGTACTGGCTTTCTAAGAATGACAGGAGATAATGTAGGCAGGTTTTATGCATGGATGTATTTTCTAGTGATTCATTACTTTTATATTAAAACATGTAGAGGGTAATGGAATGGCCAATTATGACATGGTGGATTAGAATGGCAAAGTATACAATTTAAGACGGTAGAAAGATAATAGTTATAGAACCAAATGAAAAACAGAATATTCCAAGCAAAGGTTTTGTAAAGTCATTTATTGCATACTTTTGCAGAACTCACTTTTCAATCTTTATCTGAATATTCTCTATATTTTAGGAATGGGTCTCTGCTTTCAAGTGTGCTAGGCCTGATAAACTTGGGATGAGGCATTCTGGCAGGCCCACCATAAGACCTACTCCAACTCTTGAGGAACGAGAACTGGCTGTTGAGGTTGGACATGCAGTTGATGCATGGTGGAGTGACGGCTGGTGGGAGGGGGTTGTAACTAGAATTGATCACTGTGGAGATGATAGTGTTCAAGTATACTTTCCTGGTATGTTGTTTTAATGCCTTTTTAGAGCTTTTTAAATCATTTTATCTTCCCTTTATTAATAGATTGCTTTTTTTTTTTTTTTTTTTTTTTGTATCAGGGGAATGCCTGTTGATGGAAGTTTGCAAGAAGGATTTAAGAATATCTAGAGATTGGTTAGGGGACAGTTGGATTGACATTAAGGCAAAACCTGAAATAACTACAACTTTATTCTTCACAGCTAATAATAATAGCTTTAACACAAAGCTTTCCGTGTCCCCATCAATGGACAAAGTTGGGGACACTGTTGGTTTTGGTAATTCATGTCATGATCCTTTAAGTAAGAAGTGTGATGAACTGGCTATTGAGGACCAGAAGCATGTGTCTTGTGAGGGCTTCACTGAAGATGGGGTCTGTGTCCTGGATAATAAACCCTCTTCTTCAGAAAAAAATACTGAAGCTGATAATATTGAGATACATGGTTGTTGTGATGAAGATAACACTGATGAGCATGACAGAGTTAACAATGATGATGATAGTATCAAGAATGGAGATAATAATGGTAATAATAAAGATATCAAGGTGTTTGAAACTTCTGGATCGGACTGTGAACCTGTAGAGCTCATGGAAGTGGCTGTATAAACAATTTTTTAGAAGTCATGCATAAAGGTATGGTAGTGCTGATTATAGAGCTATGCCATAATCTCTCATTGTGTTGTAATCTGTGTCCAAAGTTAGTGTGAGAATGTAAATAGTAGTTACACGGTCATGTGGGAACCCGATTGATTGTTAACTTCGTAGTTGCCTTCATAGTGTACAGTGTTGAGTGTCATGTGCAAGTGTGTTGTTATCTTTCTTTCCATTGATTGTATTTGAAAGTAGATTTCTTTCACACGAGACAACTATTGAGTAATTTCAATTGCTATCCAATTAGTTTCATTGATATGAGCCAGTGTATTATAAGATCTTTTGTGCAGAATATTTTCGCTTGCTCTTGTTCATTCAGGCTAGGCAAAAGATACTACAATAATAATGCAAATTTCTAGAGTGTTGCTGCACGAACTGGATCTGTATCATAAGTGTTGTGTAGTGTTATTTGATGACATTTCAGTTCATACTTAAAGCAGGTTTGAACAATATTTTTTATTTGGTAGGCTTTTACTTCTCAAATAGGTTAAGTCTTTCTCAACACATGATTGGTTTGCATTGTGACGGGTTTGAATGAATTCGGACTATAATTTTGTGAACATTCTTCAGTATAGTAAAAACAAATGTTTGTAGTATGGAAAGTATAACCTATTTGAGTATTTTCAGATTTTTCAATAAAAGAGTCCTCTAAAAATGTATATATAATTCTTTTAATATAATAATTTTAACAATACAATATGTTACTGAAATTTAGAATTTAAAAGAATTTGAATTAATTTATCTAAACAAAATATAAACAACTTAAAAAAGTATTTCAAAATTTATATATTTTAAGTTTTCTTTTCTAAAATTTGAAGTTTTCAATACAAATTTATACCAGAGGTCGTTATTATTTTTTAAATTTAAAATTTTATTTCATTGAATAAATCCTTCTAAATTTTTGTAAATTAATTTCTTTTATTTTATTGTAATTTTCAAATGCTTAATTTGTATAGAATAAATTAATTTATATTATATTTTAAAAAATAGGTATGTATTTAAAAATTAAAATTTTAATATTAAATAAAATTTTATGAGATTTGTGGCATATTTGTTAGAGACTAGAGAGAAGGGAGAATCATTTTTCATGTTAAAAAATAAGTGTGCATGAGAAACCAAAGAGTGAAAGAAACTGAGAGAAGGAGTGATTGTGGAGTAGTGAATGAATGCGGGGTTGGAGCGTCAGAGAAGCTTGAATAGGGGCTAGAGTAAGGGAGTGACCGAAACAGGTACGGGAAGCCAACCCTTATTGTATTATGTTCATTATTTGAATGTGTGTTATATAATTAGTTTATGATTATCTGATGGTGTTATTGGATTGTAATAAGTGCGAGAAAAGCTATGATAACGTGTTCATTGATGGTTGCGACGAATAGGATGTACCTTATTGTTTTGACAATGTTTTAATTTGAGTAATGCAAGAGAGGATGAATGGGTATTTGACATAACGAGGAGCGTTAGACTTTAGTCTTTTTTTTTTAGAAGTCAGAGTTTTCATAACCTTAAGCGAAAGTGAGCTTATATGATATAAAAAAGTAGAGGACTTTAAGGAAAACATTCCCTTAATGTTTTTCTTCTCTCACAATGCTGTGTGTTTTTGAATGTAGTGATTATGATCATATCCTTTTGTTTTAGAGATATAGACAAATATCAAAGAATACAATATACAAACATCGAAGTATTTTATTGTAAATACATTAAATGTTTTGAACGTTGATAAGCATTAGACTGTATTGTATGTTCAGGACATTTTATTATTTGTCATGTTATTCAAAAATGCATCATTTAGTAAAACATACAATATTTATAATCATTAGATGACATGAACATAAGATGCTTTTCAATGGCTATGGCATTTGGTGGTCATTCAGTAGATGATGTTTTCTTTTTAAAAAGCTTTGCTTGAGATAACACTGTATTGAATGAAAACTCGTTTTAGTCTCAGTGTTGTATAAGATATAGACTTTCATTTTCATGAGAGCCTATTTTTTTTGCTCATATAGTCTATTAGATGACTTCAAAAAAGAGCCAGAGACACTTTCTTTTCTTAGACAGTAGAAAGGACTAATAAATTGTAAAAGAGACACTTTCTTTTCTTAGATGACAGAAGAGACACTTTTTTTTCTTAGACAAAGAAACCTTCTATTAGAGTCTCGTCGCCTATGATGGGCGATAAAAGGGACTAAGATTTGAGTGTTGCCTTTTCCTCTTTCGAGGGGGTAGAAAGGGATAAATGTCTTGCTGCGGGTAGAAGGAACTAATAGACTGTAGAAGAGACACTTTTTTTTCTTAGATGATATAAGAGACACTTTCTTTTCTTAGACAAAGACACCTTCTATTAAAGTCTTGTCACCTATGATGGTCGATAGAAGAGACTAAGATTCGAGTGCTGCCTTTTCCTCTTTCAAGGGGGTAGAAAGGGATAAATGTCTCGCTTATAGAGTTCTTGCTCGTGTTGAGTATTATGTGCGATGTGAGCAACATCAGAACTTTTACTCATAAGTCTTTCATGAGCAAGGGAGATAGGTCTAAAGCTGCGGTTGAGGACGACTTGAATCACCCTAGTTTGGTGAACAAGATTAATGTAGTGGAGTATGGAAGATGACACACGATTGTAGAGATTGTTAATATTGGCAAGGGTTGCTTTTAGATGACAAGCCTGTGTAGCGATTGATGGTATAGGCATGATTCCTTCTAAGGAAAAGTATGGTTTGGGATTGGATTGATCATTATAGTTTTACTACGTATTGACTTGGTTGATTTGATAAATTTATAGTATTGCTTGATGATTGAGATCAATACGTTGTATTGATGTTTTGATGTTTTTTTTTTTTTTTTCAGGTAGCTCACCTATATTTATTTGTGTGTGTGTGGCAATGACAGTATGATGTTTGTGTTATACAAGAGCAAGTATAGATATTTCAGGATAGATATTAAGAGATGAGAAAACTAATGTTGGACTTTTGTAAGAGTTATATTTTATTCTAAAAAAAGATTTTATAGATTTATGTATTGACAAACCATTGGGTTGTAAATATTAATTGTATTCAATTTATTTAAGAAATTATTTTTTATTGAGAAAATTTTTATTTTTGGCACATTTTAGTGACACTCAGGAAATTAAGGTATTACAAGGAGTTACATTAAATGTATTTTCACCATACAAAGTTTTATTTTGTCTTATGCCAGTAACAATGAAGTAAAACTTATTAACTATATCGATAATGATTGGGAAATAGATGTTTAAATAAGAAAACTCATTTTAGGATATGCATTTCGTCTAGGTAATGAAGTAGTATCATAGTCTTCAAATGAATAATAAGTTATTGTCCATCTATGTTGAAGCAAAATACATTGTTACAACTAGTTGTTCAAATTAAACAATCGACTAAGGATAATTTAGAAGTAATACATCATAAACAACATACTTTCATAAAGATATCTTGTGACAAGTTTGCAATTACATTATGAAAAATCCCAGTATTTTATAGAAGATCCAAAACACAATGATATTAGATTTCAACAGATTTTGGAGTTGGTTGGGGAGAAGAAAGTGACAATCAAATATTGTCTAATTGCATAACAAGTTGTGCATTATTTTCAATAAGCCAATAAAAGTTAATTTATTTTACAAATCGAAGAAAATGTTTGACATGATCAAATTTAAGCCTCATTAAATAAGAAAATGATAGAAAACAATCAAATTTTACCAAGTCTAACATATATCAAGTCACCTTATTTTTCTCAATTATTTATTGTTGGTGAGTTTTCTCTCTATTTATCATATTTTCCTAATTTCATATTATTATTGTTTTTTAATGTATTTTTTCAGACTTATATAAAGGCCTTTATGCATTTTGTAATAATAACAATTAAAGAGTTATTGGGTAAAACCTTAAGGGTTCTTTTCCTAGTTTCAAGTTTATGCAAGCATGAATTTTACCCAGTTACTATAATATTCCACTAATATCATAGTTTGTATGTGTGTGGATATTAGGATGACCTTATATAAATTTGTTAATATTATGTAAGTGAATCTATGATATAATAAATATCATTTTCTTTCAATAGTTTAAGTTACAAAAATTAAAATATCAGGTAGTGAAACACTAAGGAGGAGGTTTTGCACATTATTATATTTGTTGATTAAATACAAATAGAATTAAATATAATTAAAATAGAATGATTTGAATTGAACTCACTTCTGTCTTTAAATCTTAGGTTCATTGACCTAATTTTTATTGGATCAAATGTTAGTATTATATATGACATTCTTAATATAGATATTTAACATGTTTGTCATGTTAAATATTGTATTACCCTTTGCTTATATTAATTGTTTATATATACAAGTTTCTATGTAAGTGACACATGCTTATTAGTTGTAGATTTATTTTAATTTAATTAAGTTATTATATTTAATGTTATTAAGACAATATCGTCTATAAGATTGAATTGTCTAAATGCTCTCATATGTTTAAAAGTTTAACAAACAACATTAAACAAAATGAGCATATATGACAGTGTTATCGTTAAAATAACAATATAACTAAGATAAGTGATTTATGAAAATACTCTGAAAAACCTAAAAACCTTAGTAGAAATACCTAGGTCTCTCTACCTATTTATCTCTCTATCCGTCTACCTCCCCTTTTTTGTTTATCTCTTTATCTTTCTCTATGTCTATCTGTATATCTATTTATCTGCTGTTTATCTTTCTATCTCTTTATCTATCTATTTCTCTATCTGTATATCTTTACATGTCTATCTCTTTATATGTCCATTTCTCTATCTATTTATCTATCTTTCTATTTATCTTTCTGTCTATCTATCTTTCTATCTATCTCTCTATCTATTTTTCTATCTATCTATCTGTCTATCTTTCTATTTATCTATCTATCAATTTATTTATCTATTTGTCTATCTATCTAACTTTCTATCTATTTATCTGTCTATCTATCTGTTTATCTATTTATATATATATATATATATATATATATATATATATATATATATATATATCTCTATATCTATATATATATATATATATATATATATATATATATATATATATATATATATATATATCTTTCTATCTATCTATTTCTTTATTTATCTATCTATCTATCTATTTATCTATCTATTATCTATCTACCTATTTATCTATCTATCTATTTATCTATCAATCTATTTGTCTATTCATCTATCCATCTATTTATTTGTCTATCTCTCTCAAAATAAAATGTTTTTGAGCTAAATGAAGAAGAAAAATTCTTAAACAAACAAAACATATGGGTGTGATTGTATTAATGTTGTTTTAATCTAATAACCTATGTTTTATAATTAAAGAGTCTGTTCTTAATTTATTGATAAATATGAAAAATACATGTTTTTAGACTTATTAATTAACTCAAAATTTGTATTTATTCATGTAATAATATGTTTCCTCATAGAAAAAGTTGTAGTCAGAAGTAGGAAAGTGTGTAGTAAATTGTACATGAATATATACATCAAAGTGAAGTCTTGTCAAAAGTTTCTCGCTAAGCCAGCATTAAATTGCTTAGCTAAAAAGAGTTTTATTCACTCAGCGCACCAGAACAACTCGCTGAGGTAATAAAGGACAGTTAAAGATATGTTGCAGTTGAATATTCGCTTAGCGCATAAAGAGTTGTGCGCTTAGCGAATTAGTTATTTTCAATTGGCTTTTAGAGTGAGAAATAGACAAAAAAAAGGCGGACAAAAGTTCCGGATAAAGGAAAGAAATGAAAACATCTCAGGAACTTTAGGAGACTACTTTAAGTTATCAAAACACCATTTTTGCAAGGGATTGCTTCAAGTGTGTACGTTCTAGATGACTAGGAGTAGTTAAATTTCTCTTTCGTTGGGATTGGATGTAATGAACTCACTGTGATGTATTCAATATATCGTTGTTCGTTCATATGCTTTTTCTTGAATTTACTATCATTGTGTGAAAATATAATGTTATTTGATTGTCTGTGATTACTAGAAAGTAAATTTGAACATGGACATAAATAGAGCACCTAAGGGATTTGGGATCTAGGGATAGACTCAATAACTTGGTCATTCTTAGCATCAGACTTAATGCAAATTATATGTTAAATTGACTAAGGGATTAACAATTTGATATATTAATTTAGAACTAGTTGTTAAGGGATTGGACTAGTATGCCTTGATGTGAATGTTTGAATGAGATAATGAAATATTAAACAGAGTTTTATATTCATATGATTCATGAAACCCAATTCCAACCAAGTTTTCTTTTAAATATAAATTCATTGCACACCAACGGTTGATAAAATACCAAAAAGAGTTTCTTGTGTTTTTTTTTGTGTATTTTGATGTCTAATTGAGTTATAAAAGAAAGAATTGTCATGTGCTGCACAAGTCCCTTGAGAGAGAACGATATTTATCATTTGATATGCTGCGACCAGTGCACTTGCCATTGGTTTTGCAGCCAACATTTATGGATAGATAACCAAGTATATATCATAAAAAAATGATGTGTTATATGCTTTCTTTTTTAACTAAGAGATTTTTCTTTCTTTTGTAATAAGGTTTAATTATATATTTAGTGTTTCCTTTTGTCCAAAAATGTTGAGCTGATCATTTAGTTTTTTTAGTCTCAATTTGATTGCATTTTATGAAAATTGATACAATTTGGTTATAACTTGTGAAAATTGATGCAATTTAGTTTTTGCTATTAAATTTTTAACACAACTCATTTTTTTTTCATTAAAAATGACACTAGAATTGTGTATTACACCAACAAAACAATTATTAACACTTCAATTTTGATGAAAAATCTTTTATCAATTTTAATAAATTTATCAAAAACAAAGTAAGGACCAAATGACATCAATTTTCACAAATCAGAATCAAATTAAGACTAAAAAAATTGGACGACCAACTTGAATTTTTTTTTTTATGAAAACAAATACCAAATAAGTAATTAAACCTTGTATTTAATGCATATGTAGTCCTTAGTGAAACTAACATCAAGTGAGATATATTCAATGTTACAAGTCATAATTTTGAAAATAATAATGTAGTGAAAAGTGTTTTGATTTTCATCATAAAATTTAGAAATTCAATACAATAATAAAATCCTTTAAATTTAGGACAAACATAGAAAAATAAAAAATTATTTTATAGTAGGATAAAAAACTTTAAACAATAAGAAAAAAAGAAGACATAAAAATTAAATATTGATATCTATAGTCTATCTTTGTTGTTGACTAATGGTAGAATGCTCTTAAGAGTTCGTGGTCCTCTCGTTGCAAACTAAATTCGTGTTATGACCTCAAAAGTGATACCAATGGTAGCCAACGATACGATTATGCCCAAATAACTCTTCTTCCACACATTTTCACATTCAAAATATCAAAACCTTTCAAAACATCCCATGTGGTTAAGGCAATAGTTGTGTAACCAACTACAAAACGAAATATGTTCCAAAATATTTTGTACTTGTGATCCTTCTTAGGCCTAAAAAACACATCAATACAAATTTGTGCACATGCAAGACACATTAAAATGATTCCAACGCATTGAAGAGGAGCATGATGAACCCATATTGATTTCCAAGTGTCTCCTAAACTGTCAAACACATTCAAGTGACGACCCATCATCACTCCAATAGGAATCATTATTCCATGAACCTGTATAATTCACAAGCTCAAAACACACTTCAACTTAAAATGGGTAAATATGAAAATACAAATTATTTCTTACATTTCTCAACACAGATCGTGAGTTCACATCTTTAGTGGCTTTATAAACCTTGTCGGATATGAAATCAATGGTTCCACAGGATCGAAGATTATAGAGTGAGAAAGAGTGAGGCCTAAGGGCACCATTGTAAAAAACGACACCCTTTTGCCTAGCATGGTTCACCATAGTCTTGTTCGATGGAAATTTAAAACCTGCAAATATGATGATGCGACCATTTGTGTTTGACGCAAAAAGGCTATAAACTGAAAAATTAAGATTACTCTCTTGTAGCATTGTAGCATAATTGGTTATCGACGATTTGTATGCTTCCATGGTGACATTTGATATATGATTTGTAACGAATGCTTGTTGTATCGTATGGTATTCAATGGTGCCGAACGGTCTCCTGCACATAACCATGCCGACCGTCTAGGACGATCAACCAGGCCTATCAGCCGAACCAACCAACCTGGCCGACCACATAATTAGGTTATTAATGATAAACGCCTCATTAAAACTCCTAATGGAGATTAAGGTATGATTGGTTTGTCATCAGACCCGCGAAAGGTAAAAGCCCATTACAACCAGTATAAATAAAGGTCTTAGGTATGATTTCAAAACAGATTGCACACGTTGCATATTATGCACACCACATGCATCACTTATAATAATAATCGTTCGGTCACTTTACTGACTTGAGCTTTAGAGTGCCTTTGGTAGGTACTCGGTCGCCCGGCTTGGAGAACGAGGAGGGAGGACGAACTTGCAGTGCGAGGAAGAAGCAGTCAATCGTCCGAACCTCAATAGGAAAAGCGTCCTGTCCTTGCCAGTCCGTTCGGTCCCTACCAGTCGGCAGTCTTCACAAGCCATCTGGCCTTCCATACCACCTTGAGCGCTTCAACCTATGTCCATCCAGTCTTTAACCCTCGACACCACTTTATACCTGAAACATAATGGCGCCCACCATGGTGCCGAGCGTGCATCCCCATTTGTAACCATAAGGAAAGGGTGAGTAGTGCTCTTAGGAACCTCAGGTGAACATCTTCAGTCGCTCGGTCTTGGCAATCATGCCTCAACCTTTCGGCCAAACATGGCTTCCAGCATTCTCATCAACCATCCGGTCATTTCGGTCGTAATTTGGCCTCAACCGGTCAATCATGTTTTGACCGCTCGAGTGCCTTCCTGAACTGTCTCAAGCACTCGGCCACTTTTGGCTCCAACCATTTGGCCACACGCTGGCCTCAGCTTCTCGGCCTCCCATGGCCTCATCCATTCGTCCTTAAGATGACCTCAGGTACTTTCTCAAACCTGACCTTACAGGTGTTTAGCAAAATTCGGCATCAACAACTCGACCATCCGACCTCAACCGATTCGGCCTACTTGGTGCGCCATTTGGCCCCACGTACCGATCCTTGACCAATCAGCCATACTACGAAGAATCCCGGTCAGAGCACGACAAAACCCAAGTTGATGAACGAAGTCTCACTCTTGTCAACTTGGCCGGGCGGTGAACGACCATGCCCTGCCACCCCCAACACGTTGAAGATCCCCAAGTTGATGAATGGAAAAATGTCTTGTCAACTTGGTCGGGCGGTAAATGGCTATGCCCTGCCGCCCCCAACACGTTGAAGATCGCCAAGTTAATGAATGAAGTCTCGCTCGTGTCAACTTGGTCGGGTGGTCAACGGCTATGCCCTACCGCCCCCAACACGTTGAAGATCGTCAAGTTGATGAATGGAAATATGTCCTGTCAACTTGGTTGGGCAGTGAACGAGACACCCTACCGCCATTTCCTTAGCCATTGCTAAGCGTTTCGAAGTCCAAGTTAATAAACGGGACATCCTGTCAACTTCTCGGCCATCTATTGGCCTCAAGCTTTCGGCCATCCATTGGCCTCAATCTATTCGGCCTCCTAAGGCCTTAACCTCTCGGCCATCCATTGGTCTCAAGCTACTCGGCCTCCTAAGGTCTCAAGCTCTCGGCCATCCATTGACCTCAAGCTCTCGGCCATCCATTGGCATAAAGCTCTTCGGCCTCCTAAGGCCCCAACCGTTCGGCCATCCCTTGGCCTCAAGCTATTCGGCCTCCTAAGGCCTCAACTTCTCGACCATCCATTGGCCTCCTTTGGCCAAACCTTGGCCTCCACTGCTAGGCCTTCTACGGCCTCGTACTTAACCAAATTCTTCACTTACTATTCGGCCATTCAGGCTTCAACTACTCAGTTATCCAGCTCCGGCCATGTGGCCTCCATCATTCGGCCTCTAGCTCTCGGCCATCCACTAGCCTCAAGCCCTCGGCCTCCCGTGGCCTCAAGCTTTTCGGCCTCAAGACCTCGGCGATTTGGCCTCGGCCTATTAGCCAAATTTTGCAATTACTTATCCGGCTCTGGCAGCGAGGGCACGAACCCTTTTGTTTTCCATCCACCCCTCAAAAAGTAGAGCTAACTTAAAAATGAAAGCAGACCAGAGAACCTGCCCTTTATGGGAGGGCCTTCTACTAAATCCCTTCACATCATTATCATCATGCTCAGGCTTCGGGAGCTGGTGTACCGTATGGTATTCAATAGTGTCGAACAGTCTCCTGCACATAACCATGTCAACCGTCCAGGACGACCACCCAGGTCTATCAGCCTAACCAACCAACCTGGCCGACCCCATGGTTAGGTTATTAATGATAAACGCCTCATTAAAACCCCTAATGGAGATTAAGGTATGATTAGGCTGTCATCTGGCCCACGAAAGGTAAAAGCCCATTACAACCAGTATAAATAAGGGTCCCAGGTATGATTTCAAGACAGATTGCACACGTTGCATATTATGCATACCACATGCATCACTTATAATAATAACCGTTCAGTCACTTTATTGACTTGAGTTTTGGAGTGCCTTTAACAGGTACCCACCCGCCCAGCTTGGAGAACGAGGAAGGAGAACGAACTTGGAGTGCGAGGAAGAAGCAGTCAATCGTTCGACCCTCAACAGGAAAAGCGTCCCATCCTTGCCAGCCCGTCCGGTCTATACCAGCCGACAATCTTCACAGGTCATTCGGCCTTCCACACCATCTGGAGCGCTTCAACCTACATCCATCAAGTCTTTAACCCTCGACACCACTTTATAACTGAAACACTTATGAACCCAACATGTCATTTAATGTAGGATTAATGGCTCATACAACCCAATTCGAATCCTTTGTGTTGACTTGAATGCAACATCGACGACACCTGATGAAGGATGATAATTCCAATGCAAGGAGGATTCAAGAAGAGACAAATCCTCACAAGTTGTAACGTTCTTTGAAAACTTGTATGATTTCCATGATTGTGAGATGCTATGGACACTACTAACAACTTGTCGCAACCGGAAAAAATCGCGACGGGACGACGATCCAAAAAGGAAAACGAGTTTTGGAAAAGAGTTTTGGAGTCGCCACCATAGTTTATTCTGGAAAACTATGGAAAAACCATAAAATGATAAGGCACGGTCCACGAAAACCAAAGATGGGGTTCGGGAGTCGGTTACGTGTAGGGAAGGTGTTAGCACCCCCACAACGCCTGCCCGAAGGCAGTACCTTTAATTAAATACGTGAAATAAGATGTGGTTTGCAAAATGTTTAGCTATCCCTAAGACAACAATATAAAGAAACGAAAATATTTTTTTGGTTTTTTGGGCCCGACAAGGATTGACCTTGCTCCTACGTATTTTAAGAAATCAGGGTTACGCAGTTCTTTAAATCGTTTGGGTGATTGTTTGAAAACATGATGTTTTATATTTTTTGTTGATTTTTTTTGAAAGAAGAAGAAAAAGGTTTTCGACACAAGGCTGACGCGGATGGTCGCACGTGTGCTTAAACCTCTTAAAATATTTTTGCATTTTTTGAAAGAAGGAGGAAAAGGTTTTAACACAAGGCTGACGCGACTGGTCGCACGTGTGCTTAAACCTTTTAAAATATTTTTGTTATTTTTGAAAGAAGGAGGAAAAGGGTTTTAACACAAGGCTGACGCGAATGGTCGCACGCGTGCTTAAACCTTTTTAAAATATTTTGTTATTTTTTGAAAGAAGGGGGAAAAGGTTTTAACACAAGGCTGATGCGAATGGTCGCACGTGTGCGTAAACCCTTTTAAAATATTTTTTTATTTTTCGGAAGAAGGAGGAAAAGGTTTTAACACAAGGCTGACGCGAATGGTCACACGTGTGCTTAAACCTTTTAAAATATTTTTGTATCTTTTGAAAGAAGGAGGAAAAAGTTTTAACACAAGGCTGACGCGAATGGTCGCACGTGTGCTTAAACCTTTTAAAATATTTTTGTATTTTTTGAAAGAAGGAGGAAAAGGTTTTAACACAAGGCTGACGCGAATGGTCGCACGTGTGCTTAAACCTTTTAAAATATTTTTTGTATTTTTTGAAAGAAGGAAAGGTCTTAGCGCGAGGACGATGCGTGCGATCACACACGTGCTTAAACCTTTTAAAATATATTTTTAAATATTTATATATTAAATAATGTAGGTAGATTTTTAAAACGGAAAAGAGAAAGAGAAAAGAAAAAAAAAGAAAAAGAAAAATAAAGATAAAAAATAAAAAAAAATAAAAATAAAAATAAAAATAAAATAAAAATAAAATAAAACAAAATAAAATAACATAAACAAGATAAAAAAATAAGATAAGATAAAATGACATAATAAAAAGATAAGAAACAGAATGGACAAATGGAAAGCATAAAAGCAATTCAAAATTTAAAAGGGTCCAAAATGTTAATGGAGGGGTAAAAACCTAAAAAGTGTGACTGCATAGAGTAAACAGAACCATGGTTGCCTATGGGCTCGAGGCCCAGCTAAGAAAAGGAAAAGAAAGAGGAAAGGGGGGGGGGNGCCAGGATAAGAAACAAGGGTGCTAAAACTCTTTGTTAGAGTTTTCAGAAGTGTTAATGGGCTTAAGGCCCAACAAAAACGCAGCAGCATGTGAATGAAAGTTGGGGGTGTGAACGTGAGAAAATGGGGTGCGAATTAGAAAGGAGTTTTTTTCCTTGTGTTGCCTGACGCTGGCCCAGGGCCCTCTTTCTGCTTTCTAACCTAGAGTTCCTTAGGGGTTGTGCTTCCTGCATCTCATTTCAATACTTTCACTCAAAGCCAAGAGACCCAGGGTCTCTTCTCCGAGCAAGCAAACCAGGTCTGCATCCCCTGCGCGTGCCGCTGGCTCCTCGGACCAGCCACCATGTCGGCCTTCCCGCTCCGACCAAGGCGTCGTCGGCGGCCAAACGTTGCCGGAGCTGCCGCCAGCCGTGACGCAAAATCCCTCTTTTCCTTTCCTCACGCGAGAACAGGGGAGTGTCGTATTTCTCTCCTTCAACTGACCACCACCGAGATCCTCCGCCGTCGCGAGCCGCCGTCACAACAACCCTTCGTCGGACCACCACCGCGAGCAACCACCGTGTCTTCGGAAGCCAATGCGGACTCCAGCCGCACAGCCACGACCATCACCTCGTGAATTCCCCCTATTCTCACATTACACTTTGTTTTATCACACACTCATTCTACATTGAAGTTGGAATCTCACNNTTTTTTCATGTTTTTAACTTCAAGNTGTTGTTTTCTTCCTTAAATAAAACTTGATTTGTCTCCTGGATTTGTTCCGACGTTGACAGGGAAAGGAGGAATCAGAGGAGCTTAAGTAGATTTGATTTGTTGGTTCTGTTTGGTACAGGGGAAAGATGGTTTCCGATTGAGGGTAGCTACAGCNCATACTGCTGCCTAGATGGAGGGGAAACTGTCGATTGCTAGATGCGCAAAAACCACTTCTATTCTTTTTGTCTTTTGCATAAGAGCTGATACGAAAATGTATCAGTTTTTGCTTCTGTTTGCATTTTGTTATGTGTTTTCTGGGTGGAAGGAAATGGACATTGAAGTCACGATGGGTGTATTTTGATTAACAGATGAAGTCACAGAAGAAGCAAACGACTATGTACTGATCAAACATCCCTCATGCATATCCAGACAACATTATTCATTCATACCCAACATCATTCATTCATATCTAGACTCATAACAGAGGGCATGCATTCACATAAGGCAAAACCAAGAGCTTAAATAAGGAAACTTACCTTCGCAGCTTCAAAAGAACTCTTCCTTTTGGGTTCTAGTTCCCTCTGTCTTCTTGACTAGAATTTTCCTTTGCTTTCCAATGGTCTTGCCGACGTAAGAAGGTTGAATAAGAGGTTCAAGGATGGCAACCAAAGTGAAGGCAATTGGTTCCCTCTTATCTCCGTGAGGTCTCTCTCCTAAGCCATGATGATCTGTGTCAAAGGTGAGTCCTCAATACTCTCTGGCTGTGATGGTGATTATGGCCTCTGAGACGGTGAATACGATTGTGATAATGGGTATTGGAGGTGGATGATTCACGCTGTTGGAGCCACCCTAGTTGGGTGTTGGAGGTTTTTTCTTTTTATCTGTGAATCGAGGAAGTTGCTTCCAAGTTCTCTTTTTCGTCCCTTTTTCTGCTATGAGATTTCTTCAAAGTCAAAGGCGTGTCTGTCCAATGGTTGCTTCCTGCAACCCAGCCACCTTCTCTGCTCTCATGTTCTCATGGACAGAGACGGTCTTTTGGCTTTTGGTAGTAAGCCAAAGATAGTGTAGGTCTGTCTCTATTGCGTCCATGGCTGAGCAAAATATTTGCACCCAAAAGGAGACAGCGTGCAAAAACGAGAAGAATAACAAGGTTGACCTTTGTGATTTTACTTTTTCATTTTTCATCTTTTTGTCAACAGTACAGTGGAAATAATTATATAAAAATATCCCTTTCTTGAACTTAAAATATAAAAACGAATTAAAAAGAAACAACAAAATAAATAAAATATGAAGGCAAAATACAATAAAGTAAACCGAAAGAAGAAAGAAAATAAAAATGAAATAACATAAAATAAAATGGAATACAATAAAATAAATTAAAATAAAATGAAATAAGATAAAACAAAAAGAAATAAGATAAAATAGAAATAAAAGAAAAGAAAACAAACAAAAATCACCTTTTTTTTTTTTAAATTTATACGAACATTATTGATGAGTCAATATTTTCTCGACTTTACTTAGTTTATTGTACCGAAATTAATCAGGGAATTGTGTTTAAATATCCGGTATTTTCCCGTTTTTGCTAATTGTGCTTAATTTGACCGGAAATTCGAATTTTAATTAATTTGAATCTTCTGAGCTAATTATTAATTTTAGACATTTGAAGGGTTGTCACATCATTCAAGACTTTCCACAAAAGAAGTGTACACAAGGAGGGCACTATGGTGATTTTATAAAAAATAGGAGTGCTTAAATTGGAAAGGGGAGTGACATCTAGANAAAGCATGCTGCTTATGAATGCTGATCTATTTAATTGGGAGGTGCATACAGCACGACACACATCATTCAAGGCCTGCACATTTGAAGAGCTTGAGGTGTGTGCTTGTAGGAAAAGGTGTGGCAGCAAGCAACTCCACACAATTCAGCAATGGCGCACACGGATCCACGCCTACATCATGTAGCATCCAACAAAATAAAAGTCCAGCACGGGATTAATGAATGCTGATTAATATGGAGCTGATTTCATCTGTGACACGACCACGTCAAAGCTTGGGCACCAACGCGTTATGAGGGTTTCATTTTGGAAGGAAATCATTTGTCATTTTAGGGCCCGCCACCCACTTTGCATTAAATTGGCTTCAATTGGAAAGAGCTGGTGTAGAAAAGCACCACGGCCCAAATTTTGGAGGTGCGTCCAGCAAGTCCATCTTCGGAAGCAGATTTCCAGACGGTTTGGACAACAACTGAGGAAGCCCACGCACACAGTAGGTTTTGGCATTTTAGCTGGCCAGTTGTCACGAGGGAGAAGAGATTGAGGAGGCAGCTGTCACTCTTTGGTTTGGCTTGGAGTATTCTTTTTGCTGGCTTTGGAACGTTTCCTGGAGGCTAGCAATGTTATTAACGGTGCTGGATTTTGGTTGATTTCTTTGCTGGAGCTACATTGAAAATGTCCTTGAGATTGAACTATATTAGGTGGAGTTACAGGATATGTGGCAGCTTACGGTGATTTATGTTTGGGGTTGCACAACGTTTTATACATTATTTAATTATTCTAGCTGCAATTTCCATATTATTTAGAAGTTTAAGTATGCAATTTCAAGTTTGGAAATTTCAATTCACGTGAGTCATTTATTGCACTTTTCAAGGCTTATCATTTATGCTTTAGTAATTCCATTTTCAAACTTTCGCTGAACGTTGCATTTTAAATTCACGTTAATATATTTTATATTACTTTGTTGGATTGTAATTGATTTATGCTTTTTAATTAGTTTTATTTATTTATTTATTGTTGCATTTTAACAGATTCAATCATGTTTAGATAATTGTTTGTGTAGTATTGGGTTTAGCATTTTCACTTTCTGGACTCGTTTTTAAAAAAATTACTACAACCACACCAGAGGTCCAAATGCTACGTTTTATATATCAAATGAAAGATAATTGAGTCTACTTTCCAGGAAAAAAAAAACCTCATGTCATTTAGAGCTTTGTAGAAAA
>NC_028360.1:7509182-7510625 GCF_000741045.1 Vigna radiata var. radiata
CCGAATTGTGTTGATGATTTGCGCGTAATTCTTAGTTATTGTGTCATTTTCACCATTTGGGCTTAATTAGACCAATAATTCATATTTTAATTAATTTGAATTATTTGAGCTTAATTATTCTTATTTCTATTTTCAGGGCAATTTTGGAACTATACTTTGGGACTTTTGGAAGGGCACCAAGCAAATTGAAGAATTTCCACAAGGCAAATTAGATTTAATCTAACTTAGCTTAGTGATTTAGATTTTGTTAATGAAGTTTTGTAATAATTGGGCGAATTTTGTAGAGTAGGCAAAAGCCCAATAGAAAAAATGACATGTCTTTAGGGTTTGGGTGGACCCCACCCTAGTTTTTTTGGTGACTCATTTTTGAAACCTAGGGATTCCCATTTGGTAGAGTGAGCCGTCATATGCTTGAATATTCCAGACCTCTCTCACAGTTTTTTTACCACATGTTGCTGGAACGTTTCCGAGAGAGAAATTGCAATGGTAGTTCACGTTTCCAATGGTTTAATGAATGAAGCATTTTGATTTTCCATTTTGCTTTTTATGCATTTTTTATTTAAGCTTAATGCTACTTCTTTGCTGGAACGGAAATGATGCAAAGGTTTTTGTTGGTTGTTTTCTTGAGAGTTGTTGCCATGGTCCAGAATTTAGGTCTCGGTAATTGCAATCTTTGAAAGAGGGAGGTACCGTGAGTTGGTGAAGAATGGATGGGATGGTTATCACTTACAATGCTTTGGTGGAATGAGAATGTGGGTCCAGAGCCTTAATGCTCTTGAGCTTTGAGATTGGAATTTTATTTTTCAATTGGAAAAAGTGCTGCAGCAACTCTTGGGCAATATTGATGTTGATGAATGAAGAATTGAATTGATGAAGTTGGTGGAAGGTCATGTCAGCAAAGGAGGCATATAAGCACGGTGGTGGTATATTTTTGGAAGCAAAGTCATTTTGTTTTTAAAGAAGTATAAAGAACGTAATTCATTGGTCAATGAAGACGTGATTCATGGAGAGAAGTGTTATTTAATTGCTTCTTATCTTTTAGATGAAGGAGGCACGNATTCCATTGTAGTAGAAAGCAAAAAACCATTTTATGCTTTGGCATTGGGAGCATCAGACGTTGCTTTTAGCTTTGAAGAGAGAGAGAACGGTTCTTGATTTGTTGAAAAGAGATGAAGCACGGATCCCAATAGAGTAGCAAGCTTATGGTTGATTATCATTTCTTTTCTAAGGAGAGTACAATTAGCATATGGAGTAGGCATTGAATTCTCTTTGCTAGCTGCANCATTGATGTCTCGGTCAAAGGAGTAACATTTCCTTGGGAATAGCTGCTGGAACAAGTCTCATATTTAGTCTGCAATTTCTTTGAAGGGGCCCACGGTGGTAAATTGGAGAAAGGGCCTTCAATGCAAGTGAATTAGTTTGGTGATTGAAATGTTGGTTGAT
>NC_028360.1:7511095-7580620 GCF_000741045.1 Vigna radiata var. radiata
ATCAAATGAAAGATAATTGAGTCTACTTTCCAGGAAAAAAAAACCTCATCTCATTTAGAGTTCTGTAGAAAAAGTTATGGTTAAAACATTGAGCAAAGGTCAGAGCTGCCTAGTTCCAGCGTGAATTTTCGTTTTTACTGTTTTAATTTCATTTTAATTTTTCCGCATTCACCATGCAAACCTTTCACAAACCCCCCCTTCGTGTTTGACTTGATTCTGAACCGCAGTTGGTCCTTGAGAGACGACCTAGGGGTCACTCCCTAGCTATACTGCATTTCTTATTATGCAATCAAATTTGATTGGGCGGCGACACCCATCAGCTCCCAACCTCATCTCACTATCCAATTGGTCAACGGAGAGGGTTCAGATGTCTGAACGCATCAGACTCACTTTCGGCGCTAGCACATATGACTAGTCACAACTGACTGGACCAGGCCAGGGCTGCTCTATGATCAGGGATGTGCCAACTTAGGTTTTTAAGTCCCCTCTATCCTACCAACAAAGTACTCTCAACCAGCCCCTTATGATTTATTTAAGTCATCAAAACTGTTCTATTATACTATAGACCTCAAATGACCAATTTTAACATTTCACTTCTTCTTATAGTGACCTGAAACAGTGCCTGTGCATTCAGATGCTACCCAAATAGTACTAATTAAGTCTGGCCCCAAACCTTTCCCAAAACATAATCAATCACAATAACTAACTCAGTCCCAAATAACAGATTATATTCATCAAACAGTAACTAACACAGATTATATTTATCAAACATCAAACAGTAATTAATCACAGTAACTAACACAGATTGTATTATCAAACATCAAACAATAACTAATCACAATAACTAACATAGTTCATCAAACAGTACACAGGAAATCAATCACAGTCCCAACAAAACATCATATTTTTAAATTAATCATGCATAAGACAATGAAACAGGTTCAATAAAAATAATAATTAGCTCCCTTTACCTGTGGGTTGCGCTGAACAGTATACCCAAGGTGCTCTAGCGACCCACACGACAATTTGCTCACCGACACTACATATCACCAAATAGGTGATAGAATGTAGCTCTTAGAGCTAGAATATACTGAAAATGAAAAGGAAAACGTACAAGGCACATGCAGTCAGTAAAACTAAAAACCCTAGGTCCTAGACAGTGAAAAAGAAAGGGAAAAAGGCTTACCGGGTACGAACAGGAAAGCTGTCCGGTTCAAAGGATAGCTCTTTGCACCGCGAACGTTCAGATGCCTTTAGGTTACAACTCAAACGGTTCAGTGTTGGAAGATTTTAGAGAGAAGGCAGAGCACCTTCTTATGGAGAAAATAGCTCTATCTAGAGAGAGAAACAAAAGAGCATAAATGGGAAAGTCTAATTCTTTGAGGGAGACCCTTCCTAAGGTCTTGGGTCCTTGGTATATGGGCTGGCTGCCCCCAACATAGGCCTAATGACCTTATTATTTTTCAGACCCTTACAATTAATGACTTGATAAATTGTTAATATACATTGTTACTTTAATATCTTAAAAAGAAATGACTGTTTAAAAAAAATATGATTTAAATTTGATTGGTAAGCATACTAACCTTTAATAACTATATGATAGGTTATCAATGGACATTGTTAATTACATGTATCAAATGGAATGACAACGCAAATATTCTTACATGAAAGTTGTTATCAACTCATCTTGTATAAAATAAACGTACATGTATAAGCATTTAAGAATTAGCTTCTACAAGTTGGAAATGGAAAATAATAATAATAATAGTTGTAAAATTAATAATTTAATGTTGATAAAAATACAACCTGATATACAATAAAAGTCCATAAAGAATCTACTCAAAAAACTTATTTATATCACAGAAAAAGTTTAAACAAATCAAAGTGAGATGAAAGTTATCAAAACAAATGAGAGAATACTCCATCCTTTGCAAATCAATGTTGATGAGGAAAACAACATTACTTACATTATTGTATGGATTTGTGTTTCAGAAACTAAACAGACATTTCATCTTATAGGCAAGAATTTCTTACTCGTAACAAAACTTTAGAATGTTGGCAAATCCAATCGAATGTGTAAATAAAAACACTAGTGTGATCATGCAAAGCTAAAGAAGGTAACTACACATAGTGCTAGCAACACTGATTTTGTGGCAACAGAACCAGGCAATTTTCCATTGTCCTTCCTAAAGAAAAGTGCTTGGTATATAGGCAAGTTGATGAGAACCAAAAATCCACACAATAGAACTTGCAAGACCATTGTCTCACAAATTCCAAAGCCACCTTCCCTTAATACTGCATTCTTCAACACACTCAGAAAACAGAACAAATTGAGCAATGCAAGAGTTGCTAATACAGTGAGCATTGGAGAGGAGGTTCCAAACTCCATTATTTCCTTCTCATGGCGTTTGGAAGCTTCTTCTTCAGTAACCTTAGTTGTGATTACAAAAGTTGAATCTGAGAATCCAAAAAGCTTCAAGATTGTGTCAATGCAGGCAAAAAGGTAAGAGCTTGTTCTCTTGTATAGCCATATCCTTAGTTCATTCCACCAACCTTGAAATGTTCCCCCACAGAAGAAAAACTCCAACAAACTATAAGTGGCTTCACCAACAATGATATATGCAAAAGGTATAAACCATGGACTTGAGATCTGATAAATCCATCAACAACTAGTTAAGCACAGAATGATCAAGTATAATGATGCATTTGTTTAGAAAAAGAACATGCATAATCACAAATAGCATGTTTGATATCCTAAAGGGTGAAGAAAAAAATAAAAATAGAATGAAGTGAATGTATGCAACAAGGATTATTGTTTTGTTACCTTTGGAAACAAGGGAATGCCTCTAAGGAGGTACAATGAAGGGATGATAGAATAGTACAGTGTTGCAAAAGAGCTAGGTGCCCATAAGCAATAAATACTATATCCCATTTGGAGGGCCAAAGTGATTCTTCTAAAACCATACCATGCAGGGCTATATTTAGAAAGCAAAATTTGCAAGTCTCCTTCAGACCATCTCTTGTGTTGAACAAGTGTTTGAGGCAAGGTAGTTGGAGCTAACCCTAAGAAAGCCTTCCTTGGTGGATTGTAGTACACTGATTTCCATCCTTGGCACTGAATAGACAATCCTGTTATCACATCCTCTACTGGACACCCATATCTTAAACCCATCTGCAATTGAATAAACAACATTATATTGCTAATTTATGAATTTAGAGTCTGAAACTACTGTTTTGTTCTTAAAAAAACGCTTAACTGGGTTGAAAGAGAATGATGTATTTAAATTATTCTTAATTTCAACTCTTGAATGAACAGAGACTATTGAATATATTGGAATACTTAATTTTGATATATCTTATGTGCATTATAAGAGAGGGAGAGAAACCTCTTTTCCCCATAGTGTGTTTTCCTCATAGGTGCAACTTGCAAGAACCTTTGATTCTTCTTCCAGTTCCTTCAGGTTTGCTTCTTTAAAATGGTAATCTTCATTAATATTCCAGTCATTCCTATATTGATCACTGAATTTCAATCCACAAAGAGACTCTCTCCTGTGAAAGCATCCACTTCCTATATACAAAGGACCACCACAACCGTCTGCACCAGGGAACTCCACCTATTTTTGCATAATTTGTAAATACAAAGGGTGTGAGATGTTTGATCATAACATGACAGAATAAAGGTCACTTAAAACTGTTTGAATGAAAGATAAGATATAAAAAATGAGTATCTTAAACTTCCAGTAATGAAGTTTCTGAAATAAATCATCTCAATCCACAGATTACTCACCTCTGATATAGATATTAGACCACTCCCATATAAATCATTCTTAGTGACATTCTCAAAAATCTGAGGGAACTGCACATAAGCAATTTTGTGACCTTTCTCTTCATCCATGAAAAAGCAGAGAGCATCTCTCACAGACTGTGAATTGTTTGAGTACATGTCACAGTCTACATTTAGAATGATTTTCCCGTCACTAATATTAGAAGACACCCTTAACTGCATGCATTCAGACCAAGAATTGTATAAATTTACACAATTACACAGCTGAAAGATTGATCAAAATACATAAACTAACACTATGAAAGAATTGTACACATTTTATACCAGTGAATTCATAGCTCCAGCTTTGAAGTTATGGAAATATTGGGGTCTCTTCTCACGAGCCAAATACACTAGAGTTGGTAAAAGGAATCCATCTACATCTTTTGAATTCTCAGGGTCCTTTTTATGAAGTAGTATCTATTAAGAAGAACAAAATATGAGCAATAGGGTGTGTGTGATGATGATGATGATGAATGCCAAAAGCTAATGCACTTAATTATTTGATTTCATCATGTTTAAGAAATAAATTAATGTTACTTAACTTACTTCAAGAATTGTGTCATGGTCACGTCGAGAAGAATACGAATCCCACTGAGAAAATCCCTTATGCTTTAGACGTGCTTCTTTGGGTACTTCACCAAACTTGGTTGCATCTTCAATACGTCTTTCCATTTCGTTGTACAATTTCTACATCATGAAATTTCTTTGTGTTCAAGAAAAGTTTTCAAAAAAATTAAATAAAACCAGACGCATATGATCAATTGATTAGACATGACTTGTAACATAATATAAATACTTTATGTCTGTATTAAGTTGGTATGAATTAAAAAGCTGAGACTGAATAATTAACTAATATTGTACCTTGATGGCTGTTAGCTCTTTGACATGATCAGAATCACCAGAGTAACCTGATGAGACTATACTCTTAAAATATGCAGCTGGTGACCTTGGCTCCACTTTGAACTTTCTGCTAAATGGAATCCAATGTTTTGCAAAGTTTGATGCCTCCAATAGAGCATAAAATGTGATTTGAGACCCAGCATCATCAGAGAGATACACATTCAAATTCTCAGTTGGATAGTCATAAGCCATAACAGATAGCACTGTGTTAATCACCATCATTGGTGGTTCAATATCAGGATCTGCTGTGCACACAAATATGTCCACTCCCGGCAACTTTTTCTCATATCTGTTACAAAAAATCTATCTGTCATATATCAAAGATCAACAACATAAATGATGGCTCTATCAAACAGAGAAAAAATAACACTAATGAGACCTGAATCTACTCACATAAAGAATTGATACTACTTTCTAACCCAAGAATCTCAGCCAGCAATATAGAGTGAAGGAAAAAAAATGAAATATAAAAAGGTGGCACCTTTGAGAGAGCCTGTTTCTGAAGGGTTGTCGGAAGACAAGGTTCCATCTGAAGGCCTGAGTGAGAACCCAGTAAAAGCCAAACCAGAATTCAGCACCAAACATACCAAGCCATACCCATTTGCCATCTTCACCTTTTGCATCTTTGATTTGGCTAATTCTGTAAATCCATACGAAGCATATGCACACAAATAATGAAGTTGCAAAGGACCTATAGATGAGTCTTCCTCTGCTCTTTTTTGTCTCAAACAATGGAGTGTGCTCAGTGATTTCCATAGCTCTGATAATTCTGTGTGCCTTGTTCTGTTTGTTTTTCTGCTATATATTGCAATGCGTTCATATTTCACTGCCATTATTAACGAATTCACATTTGAATGTTGAAAGTTTGGTACATTATTGACTAATTGAGTGGCTGCCGAATGAACGTAATCTGATCATCACGATGAGATGATCAATCCCTGCTTCATTCTTTTATTTCTAAGTTGTTATTCTAATATAACGTTTTTAGAATTACATAAAAGAAATGAAAGAAGAAGATAAAAGCAGTCGATTATTAACATAAGTCTCGTATGCTTTCATCTCTTTCTTTTATTCTAGCTTTGCAATTTTTTAATATCAAGAAAAGCTAATTCATTTTTAATAAATAAAAGGCATATTGGCTTTCCGAATGTAAATCAGTAAAAAAACGATAAAAATATTTATTATATATTTATAAATAATCTTTTAATCTTCATTTTGTAGTTTTAAAAACAAAAATAAGTGGGTTTAAAAAATGGATTACAACCTGCGGGTCAATTTGGTCGACCATAGGTTCGGGTCGGATTGGGTTTAAAAAAATGTATTTTTTTTAATGTGGGTCAATTTTCAACCTAGCTCATTTAATTCGAACTCATTTAATCCCGGCTCATCTGGATTGAACCCGTTGTGAGGCGGGTTTATCCCGTGGTGAGTCAGGTTTCCTCACCAACCTATCTAAATTTATTTTATTAATTTATTATCTTATGAAACCTTTAAAAATACTATCCTCGTATACCAAGAAAGATTATTCTGTACTTCTTTTATTATTTTGAATTGTTTTGAGTTTACCATCATTTTAAAGTGAAATTTATTTATATTTGAATTATAAAAAGTTTGTAATTTCTTTTATTTAAAAAAAAATTATAATTAAGTGAACTAGTAAGTCAACCCGTTTAACCCACCAATCCGAATCAGTTCGAATTCAAATTTTTTTAATTCGTTAATAAATAAGTCAGGTCAAATTGACTCATTAAGTAATCGATTTATAGTGAACCAAGTCAAGAGAGATAGCAGTTATTATTAAAAGAACTAGTAAATTACTATAGTTTTACTAATTTTTCAACATTTACTAATTGAAACCCAATTGAATTTGCTAAACATTCGAACAAAATAAACTGTTATATTATATAACATTTAAGTATATAATTAAATGCTTGAATCCATTGAATATTTATTATTAAGTATTAATTATGTGGTTGCAAATTCAAAGCAAAAGACACCCAAATTGACTTGAGGAACGTCCACCATTGAATCATTTATATCGAAAAGAACTTAAAAGTAAGCACTCACAGTTTTTTATTTAGAAATAATTGTCGATTTTTAAAACGATAAAGTGTTGCTCAATTAATATATTATAAGACTGATTTTCTTCTTTACTCAAATGTGCACATATTAAAAAGTAGCGATGACTTTATACATAGTTAATATTTTTTTTATTAATTAATCTATAGTGATATTAACGATCTAATAATTGATTAATATATAATTAACATATTAACGCTTCAATTTGTGGTCCATTAGTATTGAGTGTGAGTATCAAAGATAATGATATTTAGACAATATTTTTTTGACAATATTTGAATATTATTTACCTGTCATTCCATCATTCGTTCAAAATTACTTCACAATCAATAATAATAATCATAAATATCACCATTGACCAATTACAAAATGATATGTAAATAATATTTAAATGTTGTAAAAAAAAATTGTCTAAATATCATTATTCTTATCAAAATGTTACGATATAAACTCTCAGTATCAAAGTGATTAAGTATAAGATGCAAGGTATCATTATCCTTTAAGTTATATTGGGAAAATTAAATAGAAATGTATCTTCCAAGCTAATTTGGATAACGTATAAGACGCAAGGTATCATCATAATTGTTATGACATTGGAAGTCATTAAAGATAAATTCTGAAAATTATATGGTAGAATGGATTTTTCTCATTAACTTAATCATAACATATAAATTAATGTCTATAAATATGTTTGGAAGAGAAAGATAAAAAAGTTAACTTTTATAATTTAAAAAATTTAAAATTTTAATTAGTAATTTGATTTATCTGTTTAGACTTATTATTCACTTTAGTTTTTATTCTTTTTATTCAATTAAGTTTTCATATTTATTAAATAAAATCAATTTGTTAATTGTCATTAAATTAACGGTTAACACTACTTATAAATATCACATATCAAAATTTAGTTCACCCCTTCTTATCTTGGAACTTCAAATTTTTTGTTTTTACTGTTTTTTATTTCTCCTTTCACCTCATACAAGAATTTGTTGGTACGGTGTAGATAAAATTCACACCGACTTATTGTAGTTATTCCCTATTCATGGATAACAAGTGAATCAGATGTGAGTATTATATTATTCAACCTACAATATTCTTTATTTGCAAAAAAAATAATAATAATAATTTAATTTATATTTTTTAAATTAAATTTAATTAAAAATAAAATTAATTTATATTTTATTAAATTAAATTTAATTAAAATTAAATTTTAATTTATATTTAATTTAATTTATATTACATTATATATATAAATATATATTTATTTAATTATACTTATATTTTATATATAGGGTTAAATATGTTTTTAGTCCCTATACTTTGGGACAATTTTGGTTTTAGTCTCTCTTTCAAACTAAAATACAATCTAGTACTTCAACTTTAGAAAGCTTTTGTTTTAGTCCTTTTTATCAAATTTTTTTAACTTTTCAAACTCGTTTTTCAGTTAACATTGAAGTAAAAATATATCAAAAATTTGAAACAGCAAATAAAGTTAAAAAAAATTTGGTAAAAAGGACTAAAACCAGAATTTTCTAGAGTTGAAAGACTAAATTATACCTTAGTTTAAAAGAGGAACTAAAACCAAAATCGCCCCAAAATATAGGGACTAAAAACATATTTAACCCTTTTATATATATATATATATTATAAAATGTCCATGAATACTTTTTAAGCATAAAGATGCTTGAGTAACAGATAAGTTATGGTTTGAATTACCGATAGACATTATCCTTATCCTATCCAAACCGTTATTTTTATTCGCACCACTTTCAACCACTTTTCTCTCTCTTCGTATCTTCCTCCACAAGTTCCATGCACCTCTTAGTAAACATTCATTTTTTACAACTTTTAGAGAATAAAACACTACAACATCCAATAACTCTATCTCTGCAGTTTCAAAAACTAAATTCTCACTAGAACATAACAAAGTAAGACAAACTTTAAAATTTTAGTTTTGTTTTCTTCACTACACCCAATGACATAAAATCTCAATTTTGTTTCTTACATGAGATGGAAGAAGGTGGTGAGAGATGAAAGAGGAGTGAATGAAGGCAGAGAAAAAAAAAACAAGAAATTCCTACGTGAAAGATAAACTAGATTTTAAATGAGGTTAACATGAATTTACATAAAGTAACTAAATTAACTCTTTTTAACAAAACATGGCACTCTTAATTGAATAAAAGAAATAAAAATAAAAAGAAATTATAAATCTAAATATAAAAATCAAATTACTAATTAAATCATATTCAAATAATTATGTGAAAACTCATCATTACTTTATAAATAAATTTATTTTGACTTATAAAAAATGTAAGTTTTTGTCCTTTTCTAAAAATCTTTTTAAAAAAGTCTATAAATAAATATTTAATTTATAAAAATATAATAGAATTATGCTGAGTTGTCATAATGTCTTACTAACATGTTTGTTTTGGTCAATTTTGTGATTATAGTGTTTCATTAACATCTTATAATTTAATAAAATTTTATTGGAAGTATATAATTTAATTTTTTTAAAAGGTGATTCATTAACAAAACCTGTTAAGGAAATAATTAGTTAATCACTAAAAAATGAAAGAACTTTTAGATTGTATTCTTCGCAAATATTACTCATATGTTAGTTACAATTAATGCAAAATTAATATAAGCATACCTATAGTTTAGTAAATATAATATACTACAAAATTATGATACTATTTTCTTATGCTTATAACAGCCAATTATATATATATATATATATATATATATATATATATATATATATATATATATATATATATATATATATTGTCTATTTGGGTACACACAGTAGTTATACAGGGTTTAGGGGGACCACGACGGAACGCTTGCGAGCCACCACCATCGCACTGAAACCGCGAGCACTGTCCACCACCGCACAGAAACAGACCATCGCCACGCGAGATTGAGAGAGGAGGCGCGCGACGCCACGCACCACGCGACGCGAGGGAGAGCGGCGCCGGTTCCCACAGCAGCGGCGGTTCTGAGAGTACAAACAGGTTTGTTGTGCAATACCTTGATTTTGCCCTGATTTCCCTGATTTTGTTTTCTGATTGTTCTGATTGATTTCGGTTCTACTGATTTTCTGATTGTGTTATTGTCCTGTGTTTATATGAATTGTGTCATTGTGCACTGTGTAGCATTATCTGTGACAGAGGTTTCATTTTGCTTCTATGCTTATCCTTTTTAAATTTCATTTTCTGTAATAGGATTAGTAAACCTGGTGGTTGCACAAACTGACTTCATTTTCTAAATTAATGGACTAGTCAATTAGATGGCTAAATGCTAAACTGGGCCTGGATAAGTCCATTTATTAACACAGCATTACAGAAAAAAAATACCAAATTAGCCAATGATTTTTCTGATATTGTTTGGTGGATTCATGCAGTTTCAACGAAAGTGAATATCTGATGTTTCTAAACTTTATAGCAACATGTAATTCTTTGGTGGGTATATTATACGTAATTTATGTTACTTAATAGATACTATGGTGATTGGATTTCAATCCATTTGACTTTGCAGGGGCTTATAATTGTGGTCCAATAGGATGGGGAGTGTTACGGAAGGGAAGTTAAGGTTTTGTATAGACAGAGGGGGCACGTTTACTGATGTGTATGCAGAAATCCCGGGTCGGTCTGATGGCCAAGTTTTGAAGCTTCTCTCAGTTGACCCTTTGAACTACGATGATGCACCGGTGGAAGGGATAAGGAGGATCCTTGAAGAATTCGTTGGTGAGAAAATTCCACGCAACTCCAAGATACCCACTGACAAGATTGAGTGGATAAGGATGGGTACAACTGTAGCAACAAATGCACTTTTGGAGCGTAAGGGAGAAAGGATTGCTGTGTGTGTGACTCAAGGCTTTCGTGATTTGCTTCAGATTGGGAACCAGGCTCGCCCTAGCATATTTGATTTGACCGTGTCAAAGCCTTCAAATCTCTATGAAGAAGTTGTAGAGGTTGAAGAAAGAGTTCAGCTTGTTCAGTCTGAGGAAGAAGAAAATCAGGGTGCTTCTTCATTGCTAGTTAAAGGAATTTCAGGTGAGCTTGTCAGGATTGTGAAGCCTCTTAGTGAAGAAGCACTAAAGCCTATACTGAAAAGGTTATTGGAGAAAGGAATTAGCTGTTTGGCTGTTGTTCTAATGCATTCATACACTTATCCACAACATGAACAACAGGTTCAGAAGTTAGCTTTGAGTCTGGGATTCAGACACGTTTCTATATCATCTGCTTTGAGTCCCATGGTTCGTGCTGTTCCTCGTGGTCTAACAGCTAGCGTAGATGCTTATTTGACCCCAGTTATTAAAGAATATCTGTCAGGATTCATCTCCAAATTTGATGAGGGAATTGGAAAGTTGAATGTTTTATTTATGCAATCAGATGGAGGACTTGCTCCTGAGAGTTCCTTCTCAGGGCACAAAGCAATTTTGTCTGGCCCTGCAGGAGGTGTTGTTGGTTACTCACAAACTCTTTTCGGGCTTGAAACGGATAAGCCATTAATTGGGTTTGATATGGGAGGAACATCTACAGATGTGAGTCGATATGCAGGTAGCTATGAGCAAGTGCTAGAAACCCAAATTGCTGGTGCCATCATTCAAGCACCTCAGCTTGACATAAACACTGTAGCTGCTGGTGGTGGTTCAAAGTTGAAGTTCCAATTTGGTGCCTTTCAAGTTGGACCTGAATCGGTTGGAGCACACCCTGGTCCTGTATGTTATCGGAAAGGTGGAGAGTTGGCAATTACTGATGCCAACCTAATTCTGGGATATGTTATTCCTGATTATTTCCCTTCTATATTTGGGCCAAATGAAGATCAGTCTCTTGACATCAAGTCAAGCAAGGGAAAATTTGAGGAGCTTGCTAGACAAATAAATGCTCATCGAAGAAATCAAGATCCATCTTCAAAAGACATGTCGGTAGAAGAGATTGCACTTGGGTTTGTGGATGTTGCCAATGAGACAATGTGTCGTCCAATAAGGCAGTTGACTGAAATGAAGGGACATGAGACAAAGAACCATTCACTTGCATGCTTTGGAGGTGCTGGACCTCAGCATGCTTGTGCTATTGCAAGGTCATTAGGTATGAAAGAAGTGCTTATTCACAAATTGTGTGGGATCTTAAGTGCATATGGAATGGGATTGGCAAATGTTGTAGAAGAGGCACAGGAGCCTTATTCTGCAGTATATGGAGCTGAATCTATTATTGAGGTCTCACAACGAGAAGCTGTCTTACTAAGACAGGTAAAGCAGAAGCTGCAAAATCAAGCATTTAAAGAGGAAAATATTTCAACAGAGACGTACTTAAACTTGAGATATGAAGGTACAGACACTGCCATCATGGTCAAAAGACAAATAGCTGAAGATGGACAATTATATGATTATGCCGCTGAGTTTGTGAGATTGTTTCAGCAGGAATACGGTTTTAAACTCCAGAACAGAAACATTGTGATATGTGATGTTAGAGTTCGTGGTATAGGAGTTACAAATATATTGAGGCCACAGGCTATAGAGCCTGCATCTGGCAATCCTATAGTCGAAGGCTACTATAAGGTTTACTTTGGGAATGGTTGGCAGGAAACACCTCTCTATAAGCTGGATAAGTTGGGCTATGGGCACATGATGTCTGGCCCAGCAATCATCATGAATGGCAATAGTACTGTGATTGTAGAGCCCAACTGTAGAGCCACCATAACCAAATATGGAAATATCAGGATTGAAATAGAATCTCCTTTGACCAGTGTTAAAATATCAGATAAAGTTGCGGATGTTGTACAGCTCTCCATCTTCAATCACAGATTTATGGGTATAGCTGAGCAGATGGGAAGGACACTACAAAGAACTTCCATTTCAACAAATATCAAAGAACGACTTGATTTTTCCTGTGCTCTATTTGATCCTAGTGGGGGCCTAGTTGCAAATGCACCTCATGTTCCTGTCCATCTAGGTGCTATGTCTAGTACAGTTCGGTGGCAGCTCAGTTACTGGGGTGAGAATCTAAGTGAAGGAGATGTTTTGGTTACTAACCATCCATCAGCTGGAGGTAGCCATCTTCCTGATATAACTGTTATTACACCTGTTTTCTTCAATGGGAACGTGGTATTTTTTGTGGCAAATAGAGGGCATCATGCAGAGATTGGGGGTACTACTCCTGGAAGCATGCCTCCATTTTCAAAGTCCATATTAGAGGAAGGAGCGGCCATTAAGGCATTTAAGCTTGTGGAAAAGGGCGTCTTTCAAGAAGAGGGGATCATTAAACTTCTGCAGTTTCCAAGTTCTGATGGTCAGGGAAATAAGATTCCAGGATCTCGCAGGATTCAAGATAACTTATCAGATCTGCGAGCACAGGTAGCAGCAAATCAAAGAGGAATTACTCTAGTTCAAGAGCTCATTGTGCAGTATGGTCTGGAAACTGTTCAGGCTTACATGAATTACGTACAGGTGAATGCAGAAGCAGCAGTAAGAGAGATGTTGAAGTCTGTTGGTCATAGCATTTCATCCAAGTCAAATGAATTTGCGACTATTGAAGAGGAGGACTACATGGATGATGGATCCATTATTCATTTGAAACTGAGCATTGACTCTAATAAAGGAGAAGCAGTTTTTGATTTTGCTGGGACAAGTCCTGAAGTTTATGGTAATTGGAATGCGCCAGAGGCTGTAACAGCTGCAGCTGTCATATACTGTGTTCGCTGTTTAGTGAATGTTGATATTCCTCTCAATCAAGGTTGCCTGGCTCCAGTGAAGATTCTTATCCCAGAGGGCTCATTTCTCTCTCCTAGTGATACTGCTGCTGTAGTAGGGGGTAATGTCCTTACATCGCAGAGGATAACTGATGTTATATTCACTGCATTTCAAGCCTCTGCTTGTTCACAGGGATGTATGAATAATTTTACATTTGGAGATGATACCTTTGGTTACTATGAAACCATTGGAGGTGGAAGCGGAGCTGGTCCTACTTGGGATGGGACCAGTGGGGTACAATGCCACATGACAAATACAAGAATGACTGATCCTGAGATATTTGAGCAAAGATATCCAGTGATTCTGCACAAGTTTGGACTTAGAGAAAACAGTGGTGGAGATGGGTTTCATAAAGGTGGTGATGGTCTACTTAGAGAAATAGAGTTTAGGCGCCCAGTTATTGTTAGCATTCTTTCTGAGAGGCGTGTCCATGCACCAAGAGGGCTCAAGGGAGGGAAAGATGGTGCTCGTGGAGCTAACTACCTTATAAAGAAAGATAAACGAAAGATTTATCTTGGTGGTAAGAATACAGTTGAGGTGCTTCCAGGGGAAGTTCTTCAAATTTTGACTCCTGGTGGCGGCGGATGGGGTTCTCCATTGTAATTTTTCTTGTCTGTTGGATAAGAACATTGTGAGGAACAACCACTTTATGTTTGCTGTTTTGGTTACATGGCATCAAAAGTTGTCTTGTTATTATGGATTGATACGCTATACACATCAATAAAATTAAAAATAGTTGAATCTCCATCTTAATATATTTGTTCAATTATACCCTCAACATGATCACAATTTCCTTAACTGTTCTCTTACACAATTTTTTTTTTTTTTATTTCATAATGTTGAGATGCTTCTATCAAACATAGAATCTGTGCAATCTTTCTAATCTTTTGTTCATTCATTCTATTCTTATGCAAATGAGGGGTAGAAAAGGGTTTTTGGGAGCAACTATACCTGATAAGGTGAAACTCTTCTGCTGTCAGTATTTGAACCTGCAAATCTATTGACATATTAACTTCAGTGTGCATCTAGTTTTTGACAAGTACTAATCTAAGTTACTTCTGTCCCGGCCAATTTTTCCCTTTTGGGAAATGACTTGCAAATATACTTTAGAAGTATATATATCCAGCCAAAAGGGCATACTACCTTATGGAGATCCTCGAGGATTAGAAGGTAAGTCATGCATATTAAGGAGTTTTTGGGTCTTCCATACAGCAACATAACTTTAAAAATATCTAGATTTTTCATAAAATTGAAATCTTGATTATGGGTAGGGTTAGTTAGACAACTTTGATAGTGTTTCTATTCTCATACTTTTTCAACATGTAGTATTTAACTCTTCTTGCTATATAAGACATTGTATCCTCTGGTTTTGGTTGAATTGGGACTAGGATTCTTCTAGGATCTCTTACATGAAATTTGGTTTTGGACTCAAATCTTGTAGGGGTATCTTAGTATGCCTTTGTTTATTGGATCACCTTATGTTTAACTGACAGGCTTCTGTTGTTGGGAAATTTGAGGATTGTAATATTTTTGCTATTTTTATTCCTCTTTGCGTTGGTTAAACTTATTTGGTTGAAACGTGATTCTTCTTCTTTATGTTGTAGCATTTGATGAAGAAGGAGGTTCTATTGTTTCTTTACTGGGTAATTGGTTTTGGTGCTGTTTTGATCTTGGTAGATGTCTGTTTTGGTGTTGAAAATGTTTGTACAGCTAAAGGCCTAGGTTCGTGTTTGACTGCTTAGGTTCAATGTCAAAAACTTGGTGTATTGTATTTGAAGTTGTTTATTAGTTAGTAATTTATAACTTATTATTTTGACTCTAAATCCTGCACAGATGGTATAGAGAATGTACAGCTAACTGAGGATGATAGAAGCACCTGCTCTTTTTTCTTTTCATATGTGGTATTGCTAATGGCCCTGTCTGTGTATTCAGGTAGTGAAGTAATAATTAGTTGTACTTGAAATTGTACATTTGTTAGTGTGAGGATAATACAGCTAAAATCAGGTTAGCCGAGGCTGAAGCTCGGGCTTGGTACTGTGGCCTTGCCCTGCCTGATTCTCTCTCATGCGGCAGGGATATAATATTGTTTATGAGCTAGTTTTCATGTTGTAAAGGGAGGTGATGACTGTACAAATTTTACTAGGTTATCAGAGTCCCTGTATTCGGGATCACCAAATGTTTTGACATATGAGGCTCTACTTTCTGCCCTATGTTAACCTTTTCTTCTATCCCTCCACATTTTTGCCTCTTCAATTTTTCTTCTCACTTCTTTCTCTTTGTTTTTATTATTATTTTCTTCAATTCTAATCTACTGCATTGTGTCCTCGGTTTTGCACCAAAGTTAGCTATGTATTGGATGTGTTTTCTTTGTATGAGTTCTCCATTTCAACAATCAGATTGTATGGTCGTCAATGATTTGGGTTGTCATAATCAAATCAGTCGGAGCTTGTTTTCATTATACTTTAATAATTGAAATGACTTTTAAAGCAGTCACTTTTCGTTTCTGGGAGAAGTTCAAACTCTGGTTGATGTAACCTTTAAAATTACAATTATTCTTAATGCAAAGAAAAAATAACTATAAGCATCTCTTCAGTACTCAGTAGGTAAGCTCGTGAATTAAACAAATATTTGACCTCTTACTTTCCTTAACCGTTTAGCTTACAATTTCAATTGCTGACACAAGTTTTCATCATCACTTGGATAAACATATCTCGAAACTTGTTTGCCCAAAGCAAAATATATTGATTTAAATTATTTTGGTGACCTGTTTGCGTTGATATATAAATTAGATAATATCACAGAACACATTGTTGTGGAGATGAAACATTTGATCTGTAACAACTTCTGAGAGCACATCTCCTTTGGCATTTGTTACTTTTTTCCTTGCAATGTGAAACAAAAGAGGGGAAATTCCCAATCTGTCTCCATCAAGCTTATTTCTTTTCGTTTTAAATATCTTGAAAACAGCAACCAAACACTATCAAATGTCATATTGTTCACATAGTATCTGAACTGTAAAGAGAAGTAAAGTGTTGGATGTTTGTTGGACATAAACAAGGAAAACAGAAGAAGAAGAATGTTTAGTCTTGCATTCTGTGTTGTTCCAACTTTAGTGGCTATAGAGACTTGAGTTGACTTGGTCAATTCACTGCTGATTGAGATACTTTAGAGGCCTGCCATTTAAGCTACATTGTGTTAATGAACAAAGAACACATATCATCATGCATTATGCCTTCTTCATTAAGAAAAACCCCAAAATTCACAATGTAATTTTTTTACATATCTTTATCCAATTAAGTTTCATATCTAGAGTAAGTTTTATTAATACTGCAAAAAACTTTATATTAGCATTACAAAGAATTAAGTCTATTATTTATAACTTATTTTCATCCTGTTTTGTTCTCATCAATTCTTTAAAACAAAGCTTTGAAAATAATGGAAGTAAAACAAAAGTATTGTCTTATATATATGTGTGTACCATACCATCATACCATCATTAGGAATATAAGATCTTACAAATTTAAACTTGAACAATCCACAGTAATCTCTATCCACCACAATTCTGCTCAGGTATTTTATGTTGCTACATTTACTACATCTTAATCTCTCTATCCATATATATATATATATATATATATATATATATATATATATACTTGTAATAACTCTTTCACAGTTACATCGTACCATTATAAATTATCTGGATCATCTTCAATTCTTTCAATTATGGTATTGAGTCATCAAAATCTATTTTTATACATGTAGTGTAGGCATTAGGTGCATCTAAATCTCTAGTAACTTTTTTCCTTCAAATATAATGTGTGTTCTTGGAGTATTTATTAGAACACTTGAATGAACACATAGTGCTTTGTGTCAGGTGGTGGGAGACATATGAACTTTCTTTGCTCCTATATGTATTAGTCATGTTCATCATTTTGAATAATATCATTGGTTGGGGAAAGGAACAATGGCTTAGTATGCTTTTTGCAATATTTCAGGAAGGAGCACTCAGAGATAGATGTGACTTCAGGATTTTTTGTTCTGTTTTGGTTCAGGTAAATAAATACCTTTCTCCCTATTTTTTGCATATATGGTGCATATTCAGCGAGAATACGTGGTGATTGTGAGAAATTTGGGTTATTAGAACCAAATAGGCTGTCCTGTTTATTCTAAATAAAACTTTATCAGCGATTCTTGATGCATTATTATTCTGTGTAAAGGTTGAACTTCCACACAGTATATGGTAGGCCTAGGTATTGTCTACCCTTAAAGCTTAAAAGGTGTTTGAGTGATGAGCCATATTAGATATAGAACCATTTGAGCCTTCACCCAATGACTTAAGCCTATTGGAGAGTTAGTGCTTGAGTTGTTGTCATGTCTTGAGAATTACAAACAATCCTATAGAACATGGACAGCATAAAAGTAATATTTAGCTACCTCACTAAGCTTTTCGTCTCCAAAACTAAGTTCCTTAGAATGACACAAGGGTCTAAGAAAATGCATATAATATATCAATCTACATATTCAAACAGCTATTTCCTATTGCAATTATGCTCACATCACATATACAACACACTGCACAGATGACAGAACCACCCAAAAATAATAGCAAGCATATGCTATGGCTTTTCAAATGCACCTATTCCGTGAGTATAATATACAATTTTAACCTCACCTAGTCAAAAGACCAATGTTGGTATTGAGGGACGTTATTCTGGTACCTTGCTGGCAGGTATCAAGTCCTGTCTCTGTAACTTAATGTAACATCCGAAAGGACAAGACAAAGGTAGCTCAAATCAGTTAGCCTGGTACTGGCAACATAGATGTAACTTAATGTCTGAAAAGGTAAAATCGCAATATCTTCAATAAATACTGAATCAAGTGTGGCAACAAAAGGTACCATAAATGATGCATATTGTACACTAAAGCACAATAATATATTAAGGAGTAAAGGTGTTGCCAGTATTTTGATTTAATTTGAATGATATCTCTACTTTGCCCCTCTGCTTCTGCATCAAAAGCCAAATGCTTTTATGAATCACAAGTCCAACCAATGGCAAAAAAGGTCCATCTTTAGTTCTTCATACAAGCTTAAAATTAACCTTACAAAGAGTCTGTTTATGTAGAGTACGAGTGAAGATGGATCACAAACAGCTGAACAGTTCTTAAAGAAATACCTGACGAACTACAACAAAATCATCAACTGATAGGCTTAACTCCCCCTCAGCTTGAGTTGTACCTCTTGCCGAGCTAAATGATCAAGATCATTAGAAGAGCACGGCCACAAATCCATGAAACTGTACCGTGATACAATGTCTTGCAGAGAGCTCTCCAATGCTGTTCCATCTTCAGCTCTAGAAAGTGCTTCTTTCCTTCTTTCCTTCTTTGCTCAACCTACATAATTTGACAAGGATAAATCATAAATTACAGGCTGATTACAGCCCTTCCATGTTTAATCCATTCTATAGTCATAAGCAACTACCAAAGTACACTCATTAGAATTTTTTAGAAAAGGTACATATCATGGACATGATTTTAAAAGCATTTTCTTGCCACACCCAAGAACTTATTTCTAGAAACGTTATAGAACCAAAGTCTACGTTGTTACACAATGGCACATTGAAGGCCTCAGTGCTCTAAATATTTCCTAATTTTTCTAATTAGAGAAGTGGTGCTTAGAAATTAGACTAACTTTACGGATTATTGTCAAATAGATCTAAACAGGTATTTAATCACTTCCAATGTTGATTATTGTTACTAAATATCATCTTAGACTCTCAATACGCCTTACAACCTCTTGAATGGGAAGACTACATATTCTAAATAAGAGAGCAAAGGAAAAAACTTAGCTATAAATTAAACCAACTCTAAATGAGAAGAGTACAAATTCTTTTAGAGCATTCCTTAGGATTCAAATAGTGTGCCAGCTGTTCTAAATAGCTTGTTTCTTGCTTGTCTTGTTGACTATTCTAGTTTTGTCTCCACTATATGTGAAAGTTGTTCTGATGTTCCTAATTGAGCTTTAATTGCTTTCTTCATCTGATCTAGATATTTTAATATTGTTTGATCATAATATAAACATTTCTAAGTCTGATTGTGTTGTTCCCTTATACAATTTGTTGCAGAAATTTGTTATCAAACGTGCAACCCACCAGTCATTGGTCTCCTGACTATGATTGTGGAGCTGCTTCTTGACCAAATTTGGTTTGTCAGTAGATAGTTAAATAACTATTGTGATTGCGATTGTGATTATGTATATTTATGTGTGTACTAGACTGTTTGAACTTAAGCTTACTTTGAAATGATGGGACGACTTGTTTTTAGATGTTTTATTTTATCTTGAAATTGAACAAGACATAGGTGGAGACTTGTAGGCTAAGAATATGTAGTGTTGATGTCAAATCCTATGGTAGTACCTACATGTGTAAGTATTTGTAAGTACTCTATAAAAGAGGACTTCACTATAGTAATAATACTTAATATGACCCTTATTGCATGCCTATGACANTAGTCAATGTGNAAGTACTCTATAAAAGAGGACTTCACTACAATAATAATACTCANCATGACCCTTATTGCATGCCTATGACAGTAGTCAATGTGTAAGTACTCTATAAAAGAGGACTTCACTACAATAATAATACTCANCATGACCCTTATTGCATGCCTATGACANTAGTCAATGTGTAAGTACTCTATAAAAGAGGACTTCACTACAATAATAATACTCANCATGACCCTTATTGCATGCCTATGACAGTAGTATTCAAATTGCCTTCCATGTTCGACTTACGTAGTAATAGGTTTATTACTTATGTCACATGGAGTGTTGCTGTTTTGGCTAAGTTTTTGTTTGTTTGGCTTGTCACAGAACATGGCCCATTTTCCCAATCATCGTGGATGGATGTACGACCGTTGTTATAGCGGAAGGAGAGGTATGAAGGAAGCTTTTGTCCTTGGAGTTGATGAGTTTGTGGAGATGGCTCGACGATATGAATATTATGCTCTTGATGGAGGGATTCAATGCCCATGCATCAAGTGTGAATGTACAAGGATTTTGAAAGATGAAGTCGTCAAAGTTCACCTATACCGAAAAGAGTTCATGCCAAATTACAAGGTTTGGACATTTCATGGTGAAGAAATGCCTTCTACCTCCACTGCTCATGAAAATCGACCTGCATCAAGTTTGAATACTATTGTACATACATCTGAGATACAAGAGATGGTCGACAATACTCTTCGTCAACATGCTGAACAAGAAGCAAACGATAGTCGTGATGAAGAGTCTCCAAATGAAAGCACTCGGAGGTTTTACAATCTCTTGGCTGAGGCAAACCAACCTGTATTTGAAGGTTCATCTGAGTCAAATTGTCAGTGTGCATCAAACTCATGGCTGGTAAATCTAATTGGAACGTTCCCAATCAAGCGGTAGACCACTTTACAAAATTGGTGTTAGATCTAACACCACCAAACAATTCTTTGCCAAAGAATTATTACGAAGCCAAAAGATATGTTTCAAAGTTGGGATTGAAAGCGAAGAAGATTGATTGTTGTGTGAATGGATGTATGATTTTCTATGACAACGACAATGGCAAAAATGATGCATCATTGGTGAAATGCAAGTTTTGTGGTCATCCTCGATTTCAGACATTGCAACTATTAAGACAGAACTACAACTCCAAACACAATTTCGCAATTCGAATCAGGAACTGTTTCTACAGAAAACCATCCTTCCCCAAAACCCATTTCAAAGTTCAAAGCAAAAATTAGACTGCATAAACAAAACTTTTATATTGGTTCTCCAATTCAAACTTCTAAGTGTATTGGTCCTAATGTTATACGGGTTTTGGACCTCCATATGACAAAACCAGATACATGTAGATCTGTTATATCTTCCTCTGAATTCTTAATAGCATAATTTGATACAAATGTTAAAAAGTTATTTTCATTTCATCATATTTTCTAAATTCAATCTACAAAAGCACATTCTCAAAACTGTTGCTAATTTTTCTCTCATTTCACTCTACCTGAGAGGCATGTGAAAATCATTTAAACATTTTCGATTCATGTGCAGAGTATTAAAGAAATTCCAATAAGAAGTTCCATCGCCTATGGCGTGGTTCATAGAACAACCAATGAAAACACCATCCAATAGTTTAGCGACTTTAACGGACAACAGAGGCATGGTGTGATCATCATGGTTGACAGCCTTGTGATGATCAAAAAATGAGTGAACAACTGTTATAATGTCTTCATCACCCTTGGATGCTTTAAGAGTTCTGACATGGCCCACTCAATCGTTGTGGCAGATGTGTCAACTCCTGCAATAATCATACTCCTTCACTATTTTTGGCTGTCTCATCCACAATGACATTCCCCACAATTTGAGACCCACTGGCCAACTTAGAAGATGACTTCTTCCTCAATGAGTCTAGGTAAAGCCTCGGGCCAGAAATATAGTCCCTCGGCTATCCAATGTCCATCCAGAATCCTGGCAGTACCATTGCAAAGAGCTTTTACTCAACAACAATCTTTGGAAACACCTCTTTCTCGATAGAAGTGGGCCTCAGTTCAATTCGATCCAAAACAGAGGGGTTTAACAGATAAATTCCAGCATTGATTTTGTTGCCAACAAACAATTTTGGTTTCTCAACAAATTTATCAACCTGTCCTGTCTTCTCTTCCATCACAACCACACCATAGTTTGATAGGTCGTCCACCTACACAAGTAGATGAAAAAATTGTGTTGGATTCTCCAATTTTAAATGCACAGTCTCACATGTGAAAAATGAGATTTGTTTTTTGTCAAATCACTTACCTTTGTCCATATGAACTATAGTGTGAGTGGTGTAAGTGGGTTAGAATCAGAAATGAGCTCATCATTGTGATATTATCATAATTAGTTTTAATTTAAACAGAAAACTCCCATGTTATATATATCCAATCTACATTAAAATAAGTAATAAGTTTCGTAATGAACCTACAAAAATATACATACCTGACAGAAATATGCTTGTGAGGAACTTATGTTTTCAACCTTAACTCTGATTTCCTTTTTCATTTTTGTTCATTGTAGGTAGCCAATGCACTTGCTTCTTATGTCAGTATCTTCACACTTTCTACCTTGAAAGCGCACACTAAATGTAAGCTATTATGGCCCATGTTTTATTCTTATAATCATATACATAGATCTAATGCATATCTTCCGTGGTTCATTTTTATTGATTAGAGCATAAGTGATGCAAGATGTTTCCTATTGAACTTGAGTCCACCCCATATTGCTATGCTTTCGACCCAGTATTCTGGAACTAGTTTTCCAAGCATTCTTCAGTTTTGAACCAAGTAAAGTATGTTCAAATTGTGAATCTGTTTGTTATTATGTTATGAATTCTAGGCTATTGGTGTATGTATTATATGTCCTATGCTATTGTTGTGCAGGTGTGACTTAGTGATCATAAAAATCTAATTGGAATATTCCTAATGCTACAATTGACTACATTTCAAAATTGATTCTAGACCTAACACCAGTAAACAATTCTTTGCCCAAGAGTTATTATGAAGCCAAAAAATGTGTTTCAAAGCTAGGACTGGAAGCGAAAAAGATTGATTGTTGTGTCAAGGGATGTATGCTTTTCTATGATAACGACACTGGCAAGAATGATTCCTCCTTGGTCCAATGCAAATTTTGTGGCCATCCTCGATTTTAGGAGGTGCATCTTGAATGGAGGCAAAAAAACTCGATTCCATTAAAGTACATGTTCTACTTGCCTATCATTTCTAGATTACAAAGATTGTTCGCTTCAATGCAAACAGCTGAGCACATGAGATGGCATGATGGTAAAAAAACTGAAGGAGTGATGTGTAATCCTTTGACGGTGAAGCTTGGAAGCACTTCAACCGTAAACATTCATCCTTTGCTAGTGATGTGCGTAATATGCGACTTGGTCTATGTTCAGATGGGTTTACGTCGTACATTCAGGCTTCTGCATCGCCACATTCATGTTAGCCGGTGATTGTGACCCCATACAATCTTCCTCCTAAGATGTGTATGACAAAACCTTTCATGTTTTTAACTTGTATAATACCAGGTCCATCTAGTTTTAAGGCATTCATTGATGTTTTTTTGGAGCCTTTGATTGATGATTTAAAGAAGTTATGGATAGGTATTTGGACGTATGATGTGTCAAAGAAGCAAAATTTTCCTATGAGAGCAACTTTGATGTAGACAATTAATGACTTTCTTGCATGTGGTATGCTATCTGGTTGGAGCACGCATGGCCGACTAGCTTGTCCGCATTGCATGGAACATACAAAGTCATTCTTATTGACTTATGGTTGGAAAACTAGTTGGTTTGACTGTCATCGAAGGTTCTTACCCATGGATCACATGTTCAGGAGGAACAAAAAAGCTTTTCGCAAAGGCGAACTTGAAACAGATCAGCCACCACCTAGACTTAGTCCTTCTCAAGTGTGGAGACGAGTAAAACATTTTCCAAAAGTTAGTGAAAGTGGTATCAATAGGATAGAAGGCTTTGGAGAGTGGCATAACTGGACAAAAAGAGGCATTTTTTGGGATCTTCCGTATTGGAAGGATAACTTACTTAGACATAACCTGGATGTCATGCATATTGCAAAAAATTTCTTTGACGACATCTTTAACACGATTATGAATGTCAGTGGCAAAAAAAGAGATAATGAAAATGCAAGAAAAGATTTAAGTTTATATTGTGCTAGAAGAGACTTGGAGTTGAAGGCTCAACATAACGGAAGGTTGGTGAAGCCAAAAGCAAATTTCACCATATCAAAAGATGAGGCAAGAATAATTTGTCAATGGACAAAGTTGCTTAAAATGGCAGATGGCTATTCTTCAAACTTGGCCATATGTGCTAATATTGATAAGGTTAGCATTCAAGGTTTGAAAAGTCATGATTGCCATGTATTTATGGAGACTTTAATCCCGATTGCGTTTAGCTGTTTGCTAATCCATGTGTTAAATCCATTCATGGAAATCAGTCATTTCTTTAAGGATTTTTGTGCCATAACGCTCAAGGCAGATTCACTAAGAAAGTTGGAGGAAAATATTCCATTTATTCTTTGTAAATAGGAAAGAATATTCCCTCCTGCATTCTTTGATTCAATGGAACATCTTCATGTTCATCTTGCATATGAAGCATGACTTGGCGGACCAATGCAATATAGGTGGATGTATCCATTTGAAAGGTTTACGGGACAAGCAAAACGTTCAGTGAAAAATAAAGCTAGAGTGGAAGGATCAATATGTGCAGCTTTCTTATGTAGTGAGACAACATATTTTTGTTCACATTATTTCAAAAACTTTATGTTGTTGCCAAACAATGTTAGGAATGAAGTACAATGTCAAATTGGTACATGTCAATCAACATTGTCAGTTTTTCGACAAGTGGGTCGTGCCGTAGGGAGAGAGTCCACTTATTGGTTAACTGATGTTGAATTTAACTTTGCTCACGTCCACGTGTTAATTAATTGCATCGAAGTTAAGGTCTACCTTGAGTATTTTCTAAACCTAAACTTATTGTCAATACTTAAATTGTTATAGTCTCTAATTGCATTCATATTTAACAGCTCATTTCTTGTGGCAATGCAAGTCCCAGAAGGAAGTAGTTCTGGTATAATACACCCGGAGTTTCCACAGTGGTTCAGATATCAAGTATGTCTATGTTTTCCTTAATCAAGAACAGATCAATTGGTTTAACACTTGTAACTTAATATTTATTCACTTAATTGTAGGTTCATAACCAACCATCAAGTCCCATAATTCAAGATCTAAGGGATTTGTCAGACTGACCAATGAGATGTGTTAAAGAATGACACACATATTTTGTCAATGGGTACAAGTTCCACACAAATGCATGGTCCATAGGAAGGAAAACGACTAATTCTGGTGTGTTTGTGAAGGGACTTACTGAGGGTGGTTATGATGATTTCTATGGTATTATTCAAAAAAATTATGAGTTGGAGTACAATAGTTCAACTACTCCAAAGAGAGTAGTTCTTTTTTATTGTGAATGGTTTGATCCTTCTAGGAGTGGAACAAGAGTGGATCCTAGGTATATCATTGTTGAAATTCAAATGACTTCAAGATACCGCCCATTTGATCCATTCATTCTAGCACATAATGTTAGACAAGTGTATTATGTTCCATATCCAAATTTTCGTAACATTGACAAATGTGGTTGGTCTGTTGCAATACAAACCAAACCTAGGGGTCGCATTGAGTCAAATGATATCCAAGAGGAAATCCCTTACCAAGTTCATGAAATGGAACATGGAAATGAAATTATTGAAGTTGAATGTATATCCGCATTGCATGACATTGATGGTGATGATGAAGAGTTGGAGAAACAAAACCAAGAAGATGAAGAAGGAGAAGAAGGAGAAGAAGAAGAGCAAGAAGAAGACGACGAAGATGAAGAAGAATTTGAAGACGACGATGAAGATGATGATGATTCTTTGCATTATGATGATCATAGTGACGGTTCCAACAATGATGACAATAACGATGAACACAACGATTAAGATGATTGAATTAAAACAACCTTTTAGTTATGTTGCACAATTCTAGAAATTTTTAACAATTGTTGTAACAATATTTGTGTAAATTATATGATGTTTTAAAATTGAATTAATGTATTATGTGTTAATTAATGATTTACAGTTTTTGCCTGTGTATTTTTATACTTCCATATTTCCATATTGTAGCCAAGTCAGGAGAGGGTCCTTCGCGGCCTGATAAGGGAAAGGCTACAAAAAAAGCCTAGAAAGCAATTGCAGTATGTTATCAAGGTTCCTGACACCCCACCATTGGCATACGGTAGTACTCAAGCTAACGTTCGATCATCTCACCCACCACGCCCTACTCCGCAGCCCACACATTCTACTATACCAACCCCATCCCGTACTCAACGGCGCACTTCCCCTACTATACAACTCACTCCTTCTATTGTACCATCCACACCAAATCCTATTGTGGATTCGACACCAATAATTGATCCCTCTCCTTCTATCCCCAGGACATCATCTTCTATACCATCTGCAAATGTTCAGCAGCCATCTGATGATCCTGATGATGTGAATGATCCTTTCCCAAATAATTGGCCTTCTATTGAACCTTATGAAAAAGGGTAATACCACATTTTCTTCTTAGTCATTATTTGAATTAAATTATTTTTTATACTATGCATATAGATTCATCGTAACTTTCTTGCATTCATACTTCATGTTTTTTCCTTATAGGGTTGCTTCATACACACACACACACAAATTTTATAATTTTACAGGCAGCAGAGCTGGGACATGCTGTTTATGTTGATGAGGTGTTTACACAAACTCATCTTCGGAAGGGAACATGGACATATGTTGATGAGTGGTTTCGCAAGACAATTGTAAGTAGTTTGTTGTAACAATATTCAATGTTGTACTATTTATTTTAGTTTCACACTTTTAAATTAAAGTTACTGACGTTTTCTATCATATTTAACAGGAAAATTTTTCTACTAGGCTCACATAGGCCAGAGAGGATATGGGATGTGCTCCTGATGCTGCCTCAAGAACAAATGCAAATGAGGACATCATTAAGACCTAGTGCTGGGTTGATGTAGTCAAGGGAAAAAAAAGGGAAGAATTTATGGGGCAGGACAACTTGCCTCCAATTATACTGCTGCAAGAGGAGTGGTATTAAAACATCAGCCATCTTCATCCAACACTACTAACCAACATAACATGGTCAGTAGAGAGGCTTATGATGAAATAAGAACCAAATTGGAGACTCTTGAAGATATGTTCAGGAAATACATTCCTCAGGCAGGAATATTGGACCCATCATCTTCCCACCAAGCACCTACACAACCCATGCAGCCCACTAATGTGCAATCACCTAATCAACAACAGCCTCCTGCCCAACAACAAGAAGAAGATGAAGAAGAAACTGATTATGATGATTTTCATGGCTATTAGGATTTGATAAACTTATAAAACTTAGTTGTTTAGTTTAAAAGCTTTATTGAGTTTTGGTGTTTGTTTATATGGTATTAATAGTCCATGAACTTTTTAAACTTAGTTGCTTAGTTTAAAAACATTGGTATTTTGACGTTTGAACATGTTACAAACTACTTCTACTGTATTAATGATATGTGATGTTTTGATGTATCGTGGTGGTTAGGAAGTGCACATAGAGGATTGTTAGTTGCATGATGGTTTCATGTTTCATATATTGATTGCATTTTATGAAACAAATATTGTGCATTGATGTATGATGATATTGATTTGCAGGCAGGTGTATATTGATTAGCAAGTATATATTGATTGGAAGGTGTATTACAAGCAGCATTTTATGAAACAAGATGGATATATTGATTGGCCGGTGTATTGCAAGTTGCATTATATAAAACAAGATGTATATATTGATTGGCAAGTGTATCGTGGTTGTTAGGAAGTGCAAAAAGAATATTGTGAGTTGCACAGTACATTTTCGACAGCCATAATATATTATTGAAGGCCGCGAGCCCTCAATCATTACCGAAGGCAAATTTATTCCAAAAAGAAATACATTAAAGAAATTACTCATAATATACTATTAACTCAAAATACTTTTGAATTGCAAAGACCTGGAATATTTCCTATTTTATAACCTAGACAACTCAGATCAAACAGTATGAAATATCATATCCAACAAAAGAAAATGAAACAATCTAAATCAAAACTTGATTTTCTTAACATTTTTATCCCTCATATTTATGGATGGAAAAAGTGGACCAGGACCCATGAACCAATGAGATCTTCTCACTGCACCACCACATCCTTCTTCCTGCACCTCCCCATTCCCAATTTACCCTTGGTAGACATTTAAAGTTGGTGGCTAAATTTTTTTTTTCACCAACATTGACCAACCTCATTTAAAGTCGTCCCCATTATATAAAAACATGCTCCCCCACACTACGAAAATCACATTTCGTGTTCTTTCTCTTCACTGTGTTATCTTTCTTCTCATTTGTGGTGGTGCTTCTTTGTGGTGGGTGGTGTGTTTGTTTGGAAGTGGGAGTTTCGTAGAAGAGTTTGAAGGTGCAACAAGGTGGTCCTATGGTAGTGGTGTTGGTGCAAGAAGGTGGTCTGGTTGATGTGGTCGGTTGTGGTGGTGGTGGTAGCAGAAGGAGGTCGTCTTAGGAATGAAAGCAAGATGGAGAACCCTTCAACGGATATGAAAATTCGTCAACGGTTATCAACACCCATTGAAGGGAAAACAAATGTCCAAGAGTAACATACATCTCACCTATAAGAAGATGAAAACTACCAGTCTCGAAATGTCAGCTCTCAATGAATCCAAGCAATAAACTCTTATCAATGTACTCATAAGAAATGTGCGAGAGAGGCATCAAAGTTGAATTCAACACAATCTGTTGAATTCCCTCGTGGCACAGTCCTAACTTTTTTTTTTCGTGGGAGATCAACTTCAGGATCTCCCCTCAATCCTACACAATGATATTTCATATAATTTGTATTTAAAATAAACAATAAAATTTATAAATTCAATTTTCCACTCACCCGACCCTAGGAAATAGCATATGCAACATGTTGAACATAGTGCGTCAATAACGATGAATCACGTGGACCTCTACGAAATTCACCAACAGCCTCATCTATGTCAGGAAAATTGTCAAGCTACTCATCTTCATCAACATGGGCCTCAACTGCATCCTCCTTAAAAGCCTCCTCCTCAGTTGCCTCCATCTCTACTACAGGGTCATCCTCTACAAGAGCATCCATAAGAGCTTGACGCCTTCTCCGAGCTGAAGTTGTTCGTCTAGTCCTTACTTTGCTATGGGAAGAACTCTCCCCTCAATAACTAGATTCACCATGTGTTCTTGCCATTTCTGACAAAAATTTAACTACTAAATAAAATAAAATTAAATAAAACATTGTTTTAAATTTAATTGAATTATACAAAAAAACTATAAAAAAATTCAATTAAAAATAAATAAAACTATTAACAATTAATTTATCAACTACAAATAAATTAAACAATTACGTAATTAATTAAAAAAATTAAAAACAATTTCATTTAATTATTATTAAATTAATATTAATTAATTTATTAACTATAAATAAATGAAATAAAAACTTACGTAACTCATTACAAATATAAATTTATTAACAATTTCAATTAAATATAAATAAATTAAATATATAAAATAATTATAATTTAAACAATTCATTTAAAAACTATAAATAAATTTTTTAAAACAATTCGTTTAACAAAAAAAAATGGTTGCAGGCCTCAATGAAAATGGAGCACCCGTTGGGCCTTCAAAGGATATTGATATTTGTTGACGGATATGGGCATTCGTTGAATGTCCCAACGGATCCCCATTTTTGTTAACACCTGCAACCATTTTTTTTAACAAAACAATTTTTACTCTATATAAAAAAAATTACAAAAATAAATTAACAAAATAATATCTTATAAATATAATTTTAATAAATCTAACAAAAGAATAAAATATTAAACCAAAAAAAGTACACAACCCGAAGGCCAAAACGGAAATGTAAGATCTGTTTGGCCTTCAATGGATGTTAACGACGCAAAAAAAATACGCAACCTCAGCCACAATGGAAGCAACGACGCAAAGGCACGAAAGACAGAATAATGGAGGGAGGAAACGAAATTCACAAAAAGGAGAGGAATATGGGAAGAGAAGGAAGAAAAGAGAATGATAAAAATGAGATTTTGTGGGGCGTGAGAGTGTGGTGGGACTTCTAACACGCCCCCTCACGCTGAGGTATAGACATCATCTCAAGAGTGAGACCAGACATCTACTACCGCTGCCGGTCGCACCATCGTCTACCGTTGTCACTACCAGAGTTTTAGTTTCGATCGACGATCACATGGTTTTGATCGCCTCGACCAAGCGACCACCATATCATCAACGATCTCTTTATCGGAGTTCCTACGCGCTCTCAGCACCTTTTGAAGTTGTGGATTTGTTCCCTTTTCCATTGTGCATTGTGGCTTGTCTAGTTGCAATTCAGAGCTTCTAGGTTGCTCAGTTTCCTCTTTCAGGTTCATCGTGCGTTGTCACACATCTCGTCTCTTCTTAGGCAACTATTCAAAGCATTGAGTTTGTTCTTTTTTCTTTTTCAGGTGTCTTGATTGAAGAATCTTAGATTTTTATGGTTTCTCTCTCTTGTTCATCCATGACTTCTTCCACTGTCATCTCTTCTGACCTCCCTTTTGACACCATTGCGTTTGACTCGTCCATTTATGTTTTTTCTCCCATGGAAAAGATGACTTTTGTTAGTTTATTTATAGTTATGGTGGTTATTCAACAATGACTTCTTTATCCACTAGATGTTAATAGTGTATTCCTCTATGATGATTTGCAAAAAAAAAAATTCATGGAACAATCTTCCAGATTTGTTACTTAGGGAGAGTCTTTTGGGTTGATATTTCGTCTTCAATGTCATCTTGCAAATCATTAGCAATTTGATGTCACTCGAATGTAGAAACAGATATTTTCACTAAGTCTTTATGAATTATATTAGTAAAAAGCTTGGTATATACGATTTGTATGCATTAGTTTAAGCAGGGTGTTGAAAGTCCCACATCGACTATATATAAGGTTAATTTATAATATATAAATGGGTGCAAACCTCACTTTACAAGTCGATTTTGTGAGGTTGAGTTGGGCTTAAAGTCCACTTCTTAATAATATTAGTGAACTAAAGATAAGATTGGAACATATTTGTAAGATTCGAGAAAATTGTAGATTTTATTATGTTATTGTAATGTGATGTGTTGGCTTGCTGGTAGATATGTGTGTCTTGGATTGAATAAATGTGAGTTCAAATCTTAAGAAAAAATATTTAATGTGAAACCTATTTTTGATTTTATTTATATTTTTGCCTAAGGGCAAAAATGTCTTTTCCATTTTCATAATTGTGGTGCAGATATTATAAATAGGGGTATGGAAAGTAAAGGCCTACACTAAATAAAATAAGAAGAATAAAATAAAGGGTTAAATATGTTTTTCGTCCCTCAACTATTGGGCGTTTTTGTGTTTCGTCCCTCTTTCAAAGTATGGTACAAATTAGTCCTCAAACTTTCTGAAACGTTGGTTTTAGTCCTCCAAAACTAACGGAGTTAAAAATCTGCTGATGTGTCTAACGTCTCTGTCCACGTGTGTTAACTTTGTGATTTGTATCTCTTGACACGTGTTCTTACATTTTAAATGCAAAGTTAATCCAAAATTGTTGAAGTGTGTTTTATTAGGTTCATTGGAGAGTGTTGTCTGAAGGGTTTGAGCAAAGACGAGGTGAATAGAAGGTTGAAGCTTGGATATCACCTTCTCGAGCATTGGTGTAGTTGGGCATGTAAGTTCATTTTTTTCTTTGTTTTCGTGTGAATTNATGGATGNATTTGGGGATATAGGGTTTTGTTGAAGGGTTTTCTTTTCGAACTTGAGTTTCTTTCTNAATCACTTTTGAAGGGAAATGAAAGGTGATAAAGGAGGTTGTACAGCAAGGAGCATAGGTTCTGGAATGTCCCAAACATGTGGTTCCTCTCACCTAGCTTCAAAAAACTGTGGTTGTGGAGAAANATTGTTGTTGTTGAAGGCAACTACATTGAAGAACAAAGGGAGATTATTTTATCGATGTAGAAATTGGGCAGTAAGTGAGAATAAATGCTTTATTTATTGTGTTGAAGATTGTATTCGTGATTTGTAATTTTATTTTTGCAGAGTAATTCAAGCTNTAACTTCTTTGAATGGGTTGATGAAGGAGATATTGAAATTCAAAGAAGCGTACAAAGGAAGAGTGAAGAGGTTGAAGTGTGTATTGAAAACGTTGTGTTGGATCTAAGGAAGAAGAAGGACAAGTTGAAGAAGAAATTAGAGCAAGAGAGAAAAAATTTCAAAATGATGTTGGTGTTTTTTGTACTGTCATGGGCATTAACAGCTATGTTTTTGTATTATGTTTGTGTTGAAGATAAATTGTAATTAGATAGGTAATGTTGTGTTGTGGATGTACTTTGAAGTTTGAAATTGAATAAAATGTGCAAGTTTAGTTAAATTGTGGCCTGATATGGTTGTGTTATGTGCATTTGTGTTATATATTGATCATATTAGCAGCTTGCTCCTTTTGTCAAACAGTTTGTGTGCAGATTTTGAACCNAATGAAATCAATCAATTAAAAGTTTTCCAAAGAAAGGTGGCACTGAAAAGATCTTAAGAAAGATTCTATAGTGGATTTAAAAACCAAGACACAAGTATAAGTTGCATGTTATGCCAATTCGAAACCAATTTTAAAGTAGGCAAAAGTGTTTGACAAAATGCCTAAGAGAAAGCCTGAGAAGTCTGCATCAGAATTTGAAAAATTGGCACTGGTTCAGTAGCTTTTTACAATGCATAGTGTTTTGGTTAAATTTGATTTATGCACTTGTTTCTAATCAACTAAAGCAAGATTTTACTACCAATTTAAGATGAAATCTGATGCNATAAACATAATAAGCACAAAGTCACAAAATTCTGCAACTTATCACAAAAAATGGTCAAAATAATGGTGGTTTTGAATGTNAATTCTGCAGAAACCAGTTTGGACACTTAATGTGATGATTTTAGCAAGTTTGTTTTACCTATTTTGACATGTTATTTTGACATGTTNAATGTCAATTCTGCAGAAACCAGTTTGGACACTTAATGTGATGATTTTAGCAAGTTTGTTTTACCTATTTTGACATGTTAAAAGTGGCAGCAGAGGCTACAAGCTTCCAGATCAAAATTTGAGTGTATGAGTTGCTATTTAACACCAAAATTGGTGGTTTGGAATGTCAATTCTGCAGGAATTAATTTGGACACTTAATGTGATGATTTTAGCAAATTTGTTTTACCTATTTTGACATGTTAAAAGTGGCAGCAGAGGCTACAAGCTTCCAGATCAAAATTTGAGTGTATGAGTTGTTATTTAACACCAAAAGTGGTGGTTTGGAATGTCAATTCTGCAGAAATTAATTTAGACAGTGAATATTATGATTGCAGCAATTTTATTTTACCAAGAAGGACTTGTTGTAGCAGCCACCAGAGGCTAAAAGTATGTAAATCAAAAATTAGTCACTGCACCGAATGGTATATAAGCTGTTTGAAAATTACTCACTGCACCGAATGGTAAATAGGTTGTTTGAAAATAAAGGCACCGAATGGTTCAATAATCAACAACTGCAAAAGTAGTCCACATTGATTAATAGACAATTCGTACAAAAAGTGGTCCCAACATACATTAAAGGGTTACAGTCACTACTGCATGTGCAATTGAATAAGCATGTGAAACTACAAGACAAAAAAGTGGTCCACCCACTCTACTTTAAATAAGGAGTACACACAGTTTACACTACAACTTGTCTGAAATTACATCTTAAAATACACAAAGTTTCCTCTACTCAATTACAACTTGCTTGAGACCCTAGAATTTGTCCACCCAGTCTTGAGGATGCTCTTGTTCCTCCTTCACGCATAGTTGCAGCTCCTCCAGCTCCTGATGTTGATGCAGCCTCAGCCTCTGCAGATCTGGCCGATCCCCTTCCAGCTTCTGATGTTGAGGATGATGCCCCCCTGCCTGCAGCTGCTCCCCTTCCTGCAGCAGATCCAAGTGTTGATGCAGAAGCACCCCTTTTGTTCTACAAAAGTAGTAAGATGGTTAGATATTTATGTACATTTAAATAAATTAACTTGTAAATAGCATAACCAAGAAGACTTACCTTGTTGTTCTGACTCTTTTTACATGTCCTTAAATTATGTTCGTATGCATTGCAACTGCTACATCTTATAGCAGTATTGGTCTTTGACAATTTTCCATGGGTGACATATTCATCAGCTTCTCTTCTTCTTAATTTTTTTGGCCTCCCAGGAGGTGTTTTGTAAATAGGAGGCAGTAGTTGTGGAGAGTCAGAGGTAGACCAAAGTTGTTGTCCATTGATAGGACTTATAATTGGTGCATAACAAGTTCTATAGGCATCTTTTTTATAGTAAGGATGAACATAATTTTCTGGGTTTTCTGATTTGTAATGAATGGCAGCAANAGCATGTCTACATGGTATTCCTACCAAATCCCACAANTAACAAGTACATGTGTGATTACTTAAATCAACAACAAACTTGTCCATGGTAAAGCCATGAGTTANTTCAAATTGTGAACCCCCTGCCCAAACAGGAAGCCAATTACCACTTTTTTCAACCTCCTTATCTAATCTTTTCCTCGGTTTAGGCATAACATCACCAGGATATGAGTCAACTTTTTCTCTAAGGCTTGCAAACCTTTTCATTAAGTATGATCTAATCCATTCCATCATTGTAATTATAGGTTTGTCCCTTGCCAACAAAATAGTACTATTAAATGACTCAGACAAGTTATTGATCAACACATCACACCTAGGATAAGCACTAAAAGCATGCTTACACCAAAATTTAGTTGGTATACCCATTAACCAATTAAAGGCATCAACATTCAGATTTTTTAACTCACCCATTTTTTTCTCCCATTCCTTATGGTATGTTGCCTTCGCAGCCCCCATCATGAGGTCTCTAATGACTAGGCCTCCCCCAAATTTTTTCTTGAAATTGTTGTATAAATGGCGTAAACACAACCTGTGTTCCACTCCATTCAAGATATCATCAAAAACTGACATTAATCCTTGCATGCATAATACAGAAATAAGTATTATATAATAAAAAAAAAATTTATATAAACAAACACTAAAAATTTTAATCTACCTTTTGCTGATCCGAAATAAAGATCCACCTTTGACAATCTATGCCTCCAATATCACCAAGCAGCTGTGTCAAAAACCACATCCAGGTGTCTTTGCATTCTGTTTCTACCATTGTAAAAGCTAGTGGGAAATACTGGTCATTAGGGTCTCTTCCTACTGCAACTAACAACTGCCCTCCATAACTTGTCTTCAAGTGACATCCATCTACCCCAATGAATGGCCTGCAACTACCTAAAAAACCCTCCTTACAGCCCTCCAAACACATGTAAAAGGACCCAAACCTTGGTGGCAAGGTGGGTTGGGGTTGATTGACCTTAATCTTGAAGGTCCCAACCTTGACTCTTAATAACTCAGCCACATAGTCATACAGACGACCATATTGTCTTTCTCCATCACCCACTAAACAATCCATTGCAATTCTCTTATCTCTTGTAGCCTTCCAATAAGTTATTCCAACACTATATGATTTTTTTTATTTCATCTATGATTTGAATGGCTGTCATCCCTGCAACATTCACAAATCTGTCAACCAACACCTGTGCAATCCATTCTACACTTGCACTTTTGCTTCCAAAAGTCCTTCCACAATTGTGCCCAACTAGAGTTTTGACTCTAAAGGTTTGGCTACTTCCTACCTTGCTAGCCATAATAAGAAAACCACACCCTTTCTTACAAACTGCCCTTACTCTCTTCAAATCATTCTTGACAAACTCCACTTCTTTTCCATTCAACACGCTATTCTCTTGTAGGGCACTCTTAAAATCCTTCAAAGACTTAAACTCCATTCCTAATCTAAAATTGAATCCCCTACTCATATCTTCTACTTTATACCTTGGAAAGTGCCTTTTTTTCTCCATCACATCCTCATCACTATCTACATTTGAGGACAAGTCCTCTTTATCATAATCTTCATTTATCTCATGTTGTCCAACCTCTTCGTTAATGACAAATGTCGCCTCACTATCTTGAAATCTCCTCCTAACACTTTTCTTTTTCTTTTTCATTTTCTCCCACCTATCCAAAACTGGATTAATATTTCTTCTCTCTTCCTCCACCGTCACATTGTCCATCCCAAACCCATCATCATCATTTGCCATTCTCTCCTCCTCACTGTCATCAACATTTTCNATCCCTTCGCCCTCAACAACATTGCCCTCTTCACCTTGCACTTCACCTTGCTCTTCATCATCTTGCTCTTCCACCATTTCTCCCTCAACATTCCCCTCTTCCTCTTCGTCATCTAGTACCAAGTCTTCTACTTCAACATTTCCCTCCACCCCACCAATATTTTCTTCATCCATAACAACATGTTCCTCCATCTCCTCTGCTCTTATTTCCTCTGCCTCCTCACCAAATGTAAGAAAACTAATTTCCTCTGCCTGACTGGGTTACCCATGTTGAACATAAATTTCAACTTCCTCCTTATTTGCCTCTGCATAGTTAGACAACAAAATGGCTTCTCTGTCATCTGTCAGTGGTCTGAGGTTGTTCATTGCCTTTTGTTTCGAACCCTTCCACCAAAGCTTGAATTCTCCATCATTAACAATTCCCACCGCTTCAAAGTATGACCACATGTCGGGATCGATTCCCCTAATAACATGTATCTCTCCTCCCACATATTCTATACCCTTCTTGTTCATGAACTTCCCCATATGATACAAACACACGTCAAAAACCATTTTTCCTACATGGTCAAATGAAAACTTCCCACATTAGGCTGACAATGCACAACACAATGCACATTACACACACAATTGCTTTTCTTCTTCAAACAATCACAGAGAAAACAAATTAAACTAAAACTAAAAAATTACCTTGCTCAATGAACCACAGAGAATCGCCTTTCTTCTTCAACGAACCACCTCAACAAACCACAAAGAAATCCATTTCTTTCACGAACCACCACAACGAACCACAGAGAAGTCTCTTTCTTTCACCAACCAAACGCAAAGAATGAACGCATGAACCCTAATGCACGCGAAGCTCAACCACGAACCAAATGGAAACAAAGCACATCAACACCAACACGAACCCTAACTGATTTTGAGTACCAGTACCAATTTCATTCTAAGTTAAAAAGGAAGCAGTTTCATCCACAGATCAATTAACACATGTCAACCCATCACACGTGTCAAGAGATAAAAACCAAGCGTTAACACCCGTGGACAGAGACGTTAGACACATCAGCAGATTTTTAACTCCGTTAGTTTTGGAGGACTAAAACCAACGTTTCGGAAAGTTTGAGGACTAATTTGTACCATACTTTGAAAGAGGGACGAAACACAAAAACGCCCAATAGTTGAGGGACGAAAAACATATTTAACCCTAAAATAAAATAAAATAAAATGTTTTAAAAATAATGGTTGAGAGATTTTAGGAAAAACAGTTACTTGTAAGTTTTATTTTAAAAATAAAATAAGGATTTAAAAAGAAGAAAAACATAGAAAGTGTGGTACGTTTAATAGAAAAGAAAAAAGATAACAATTAGACAGAAAAACTGAAGAGGAGAAGAAGATAGAACTCCATAATTAAGGTATGGAAAACTCACCTTTGTGTTATATGATGAATGTGATTGTATTATGGATTTTGAATATTCATTTATTTATTTGTTTAAATGTAAATTAATTTTGAAAGCTGTCCAATGGATGTTTGTACTGTAATTGTATGATCTGAAAATTTTTTATAAGCTTTTCAACTATGAATATACCATATTTAATTAATCTCTTATTATATTAATTTCACTTTTAGAATTCACTGTATTGAATTCTAGAAATTCATAATTTCTATCCTAAATAGGAATTTACGAATTCTTATATTTGTTAGGATTATAATAAAAATTAGGATTCATTTTGATTGCAATTAAAATTAAAATTATGGTTCTGGATATTTTTTTAATTAGGGTTTAATAGGAATTGAGGTTAGTTATCAATAATTTATTGGAAACAGAAATTAATTTATTTGAATAGGAAGATAATTAATATTGGAAGATGAATTGCTAATCAAATTAATTAAAATTAATTATTTTGGAATTAGAAATTAATTTATTTTAAAAAGAGAAGCAGTGAAATTTTAATGATCAATTAAAGTAATGATGAGTTATTATTTTGGATTGGGCTGTGATTCTTAAAATATTATAGAAATTTATATTGTTCTTACATAAGACTATATAGTGACGTGTAAGTGCTGAAAAGGGAGGTGTGAATAATATTTAATTTAAGTATGGATTATGTTTGGTTGACTTTGTTAGTGTTATATATTTGAGGGGAGGGATGTGTTTATCCTGTACCTAGTAAATCCTGAATTATGAACTATCTACTATATAATTATGAACCTGTATGGGGAAGTTACAAGTGGTATGATTGTGAACCTATATGGGGAAGCTACAGGTGGTATGATTGTGAACCTGTATGGGGAAACTACAGGTGGTATGATTGTGAACCTGTATGGGAAAGCTACAGGTGGTATGATTGTGNTGATTGTGAACCTGTATGGGGAAACTACAGGTGGTATGATTGTGAACCTGTATGGGAAAGCTACAGGTGGTATGATTGTGAACCTGTATGGGGAAGCTACAGGTGGTATGCTTATGAGCCTGTATGGGGAAGCTACAGGTGGTAGGGTTAGGTACAGGAGACAGACTAGTGTCCTTTGTGATAATGTTGGGAATTCATAATAACTTTGTCTCTAGAGATGATGTTGATAAGGATAAACGTGGATAGTATAGTAATGATATAGTTAATGAGAATGTTAATGATGATCATGATGATTATGTTAATAGAATAACGTTATAGATAGTGAATTGTTGTTAAGTTGTGTTTACTTATCATGTACATATTTTATTGTTATTGGTTGTGTTATGGTAGTTTACCCATATTTATTTGTGCTTGTGGTTGTGTGTGTGTCTTGCGATGATCGTATGACCTTGGTTATGCGGTAGCAGGGTGTGTAGCAGATGCTCCAAATGCATGATAGCGACGTAAGAGTGGGGGACGACCTTGATTTATTTAGAGCTTTAAGTTATAAATTTAAGAAATAATGTAATTGGATTTACTTTATTTCATTGTTTATTTTATAAATTTTGATATTATATAATTAAATTTCTACGATGGTATAATGATTTTAAAAGTTTTAATTTTTCTCGTAATCCGGACATCTCAAAAGGAATCGGGATGTTACAATATCAATCTAGTAACATTTTTTTTAAATTAAAATTGACTTAAAACATTAATTTTTTATACTATTATTTTAAGAAGATAAATATATAAAACTTAAATCATTAACAAGTTTCAATTAATAATTATAATAGGATAACCAAATATGCCTTTAATATTTCTTTATTTATATATAAATACATTTTAAAGAAAAGTAAAAAGAGAAAAATTCTAACCCGTTTTAAACATACCAAACAGCCTACATCAGCCCATATACTCACATTAATATTTATACTCGTTAGTGAGTCGCGTCGCACTAATGGTTAACAAATACAATGAACAAAATCAATAAAACTGAGCGCAAAAAGAGATGTTGGGAAGATGAGATAAAATTAGGTCGTGCAAATAATTTTACTTAAAAATTATTTTTATTTGATTTTTACATATCCATGACAGTGCATAAAAATAATTCAAGGGAGGGCAAAAAGCAATTGTCTTTCTGCAAATACTTTAAAGTCCATATCATGAATTGGGCTTACTAATTAACCCAAGCGTTGGCCCACGGTTTTAAACGTTGAATAAGTTAATATAAATACAAGTGGTGGTAATTAAAATATGCTATGGTGAACACTTCAAAACAAAGTCATTCTCTAGATATATTAAAATATACTATTATTGATTTCAAAAGGCCTTAAGTCTCGTATAGGACAATTCAACACAAATAACTACAATAAACTAAATATTTAACATACATTATTTCCATAGTGTAATTTTTTTTAAGTTTCACTTTTTACTAATAATTTTTTATGTTATTAAATTTTAACATTTGTATGACTTTTGTTGTTGATGATATATGACATTTTACAGCATAAAAAGAGAGAGTTTTGTTCTTCTCTTCACATGTGACAAAACAAAAGCAATTTAAGAAAAAAAGAAAAGGCAAAGGAAAAACCATAATAACAAAATGATGGGACATAGTAATTAATTTTTGAGACATGCTCATGATGAAAGAAGATGGGTAGAAAGAAACAACAATAATAAAGGAAGTGTGAATAAAGCATATAGGGTTCAACGTCCTATAAAACCCAATTGTAGGACAATTTGGCACTATCCAAAACCCACAAATAGCTTCATCAAGGAAGAGAAAGCGATGTATGAATTGTATAATATCATGTTATCATGCAAGGTGTCACCTTTCGGCAGCCAAAGAACCCTAATTCGAAAAGAATACAAAAACTATAAACTACCCAACAAATGCTTGCAAGTACTTCACCAACAACAACTACCCAATAACCCTAGTCACAAACAAATATGCTGTTGAGGTTAAAAAATTAAACTTTACGACATTTACATGTGTAAGAATTTGCGGTTTTATTTGATCGATTTTCTTGTACTTTTTTTTCTTTTTTACTTTAATCTATTTTTTCTCTCAATTATTGGAGACAAACTTAGAAAAACAAGGAATGAAAAATAATATAAAAGAATTTGCCTTTTTGCTGTCTAAGACATTTCTTTCTCTGCCATCTCTTTCGTTTTCCTATTGGGGTCATCGTCACCTCAGGGTGTTTTCTTCGACGGTGCTACCGATGACGTGGCGAACCCTAGCGGCATGCCTTAAGGTCAAAAGGGTCTTTTTCATGGAAAAGGAACAAGGGTATGCAACGCTCTGAAACGAAAAGGGAGTCTTAAAATGAGAACGGGTGCAGGCGATCCCGTACTCTCATCTCTTTGAACTTGACTACAGCTGAAACAAAAATTTGTCTCGAACAGCTTTCGGATTTTTCAAACCCATCCATCACTTTCTCTCTCTAATAACGTTCTCTTTCTCTCTGTGGAGGGATTCAATATCGGAGCTTTTGATTGGAAATTTTGAAAGTCAGCTTTGTGAAGAGGTCTTGGAAGGTGAGGTGCTATTTCTTCTCTTTGTTTTTTTTTTTTTTGCTTTTCTTTTGTGAATTTCGCTTGGGATTTAGTGAAGGTGAAAGCTTTGATGGTTTTGCGATTTTGGGTTTTGTTGGATTGTTTGGAGAGGCCGCTTTCGGTTTATCGTTTGTTTTTGTCGTTCATCGGTATTTTGCTTCGTTGGCTGTTGTTTCAATTCATGCTCTGTTTGCGGCATTTGATGATGTTTTTCTGTCGTTTTCGGGTCGTTTTGACCTACTTCAGGGCCTTTTTAATTGCAATGTTATCCACTCTGCCGTGTAGGTTGGACAAACTTCTGTCCATGTTTTGGAGAATAAATTTTCAATAATTGTGGTCTTTTTTTATTCTGACGGGGGTTGTTTGGACTGGAAAACCCTTTGAAAAAAAAAAATAGATTGTGGAATTTTAAGTGTTTCGTTACTATTTTTTTGCATGTAAAGTTTATATTGTCTGAAATCTTTGCTTTGTTTTTGGAGGCCTATTTGCACTGATGAAAGGTCCTTGACTCCTCAATTTATTCTGGTTTTGTGAATGGGCTCTAAACATGCATTGTGTAATATTCTTGATTTTTTGGTTTTGTTTATACTTATGCATTGAGGGGGTTGTAGTGTGTGAATACAAGTTGTTTGTTGATTGAGGAGTATGTTGTTTTTTGAATGTTCTTATTCGATGGAGCGGGGAGGTATTCTGGAATCTTGTAGGATGTTGGAGTTTAATCCAGAATAAGTTTATTGATAGTGACAGTTCAAAACTCAAAAGTATTTTTTGAGAGAGAATCTTACTGTTTCAATATATCCAAGTGCGGGTTGTATTAGTGATTTTAGGGTTCTATCATGTCTGTTGAATCTTGACACTGCACAAAAATAAGTTTTTATTTTTTCCACTTGGTTGGAGAATGTCCTGTGTCCATCACAAAGTTACTGTGATCGATTTTTGGCATATGGAGTTTTGCTCCTTTAACTTGGTTTTATAGTGGTCTTCATTTTGTCTGTGTGACTAGAAATTCTTCTAATATGGAGTTCTGTATATTTGTCGTTTATAATTTACCAGTTCATGATGATGATTGTTTTATTTTAATATCTTTCTACTAACTTGTTGTTTGCAACAGGTTGGCTTCAAACTGCTTAATATTATTATAAGATACAATGGTAGCGAAAATTCGTCAAAGTGCTACTGAGTCTCCTAATCCAAAACCGGAGGTTGGAGAGATTGACACCAGCCCACCTTTTCAGTCTGTTAAAGATGCTGTCTCTCTATTTGGTGAAGGTGCTTTCTCTGGTGAAAAACCAATTATTAAGAAGGCAAAACCTTATTCTGCTGAGGTAATTGTTGTTTTGTACTAGTATGTGTTCTCTACCACAACCATGTTACACTGGAAGTTGCATGATGTAGCATAAACGTTTTATAACTCTTTAATTGATAAAAAGAGAAAAAAAAGCTTTATGACAGATTGACTATATATGCATTTGATGGAGCAGATACTTACCCAGTTTGCTTAATAATAGTTTTACTCTATTTTATCGTCCTGAGTTTCTCTCCATTGTGCCACGAGGCACTTCACTGTATAACAATGCCAGACTAGTTGTCCTTATTATATTAGGACTTGCAAGATGCAGTCTCAATTTTATTGAGCAACTCTAGAAATTTTCTCTGCAGTGATAAAACTAGAACGTAAAAAGTCCTAGAACCTAGGGAAACCTTTATGACCATAGGCCCCAAAACCATATTCATATCATTCTTAACACTCAATTTCTTACCCTTACGCACACACGCATCCTCAAATCCTTCATCTCCTTCTATCAGTTCCTCATCCTTCTGTAATGCTGTGGCTTGATAGAATAAACATTGTGAATGTGTAAACGATCACTTTGGTTCCTAAATTTGTAGGCATGGTTATCAAACTCTCGAGTTAACTCTTAAACTCTTACGAGTTTACGTTCCTAGACATGGCTTCCGAGTTAACTCGAAAGTAAACTCTTTTTTGCGTAAACTCGGTAAAATTAATTGTGAAATCGGTAGGATCGTGTAGAATCGCGAGTTTGGAGCGATTCTACGAGCTTGAAAGGGGGGAAAATTAAAAAAAACAAGGTCATTTGGTCTTTTTTTATTATATATGTAATGGAATGCATCAAAATTAATGACAATAATTCAAGTATTTATGTTTTACAATATTTATTTTTATGAACAATATATCTATAAATTTTATTTATTTAAAGTTATATAATTTTGTAGACTTATTTGAATTAAGATATTATTTATATAGTATTTTTCATTTGAAGTAAACTCGTTACGAGTTTACGAGTCGAATTTACTCGACTCACGAGTTTACGTAAACTCGCGAGTTTGATAACCTTGTTTGTAGGGTGCAGTAACATTAGTCCCTGATCTGAATGAAATTAGAAGAAAGTTATTGAAAGTGTAATTGGCAATCACATTTGTTCAAAATTCAAAAAAATGTGCTATTAAAGTGATAATATTAAATATATTTAAGGACTAAAACGAACTTAAATAGTTAAATTTAGGGTCTTAGTTAACATCCCAAGGACGTATTAAACATTTTCTTTCAGGACTAAGTATGGCAGTTCCTACCACTTTCAGGGACTGAGGTGGTTGTTTACGCCATTCTCAATACTCTTCATGGTGTCATCCTTATGGTCATTGGTCTAACAGTAGACTTTCAAAATCTAGAAATGGGGAAATCAGTCATTGGATTTCCCCATTTCTCATTACTTTTTCCCCTGAAAAGTGAAGACCCTGTGCTTCGTTTTACAAATTGATCCTTTTGTTTTGAGCGTGCTAATACCTTTTGGTTTTAACTACTTTGAGTTTCCTGATAGCATTTTCAATAGTTTTAGATTTTATTAAAACTATTATAATTCTCAGCTTGACTACATAAATGGTTTGGAGAATAATTCAGGTTCCTAAAATGGTCTTTTTCTACTCAAAATTGTGTGCACGTGTGGGAATTGCAAACAAGAATTCCAGGTGTTCCAGCAGTGTTAATTATATTAAAATTAAATTGTAATAAGTTGTTTTTGTTCAGTTTTCTTAAAGATCTGAATACAGGAAGATGTTGTGTTCATCTTTTAAGAAGGAATCTCTAGTGCAGGCATGAATTGGCACAAGTTTTAACATACTCAAGGGCAACATTACATTTTCCATGAAACATTATGCAAATCTATATCCACCATTTTATATAATCAATTACAATAGTAATCTGTTTTAATTGTACACCACTTTGTTCTAGTAACACCAGCTGATCTAACTTCTGACCACTGCATTAGGTTATCCATTAATAATTTTATATTTTCTTCTATCAAGATAGATTTCATTGTACTTTGTCTTTTTCAATTTGCAATTTACAAGTTTGTTCTTTCAATAGAGAGTACTGGCCAAGGAGACACAACTTCATGTAGCCCAAAAAGAGCTGAACAAGTTAAGGGAACAAGTAAAGAATGCTGAAACTACCAAGGTTCAAGCTCTTGCGGAGCTTGAAAGGGCGAAAAGAACAGTTGAGGATCTGACACAGAAGATGAAAGTTATTGGTGATTCTAGGGAGTTAGCGATCAAGACAACCGAAGCTGCAAAGAGTCAGGCAAAACAACTTGCAGAAGAAAAGTATGGTATCCCTGACGTAACAGGTGGTGCTTGGAAGGAAGAATTAGATTCTGCAGTAAAAAGGTATGCATCTGTCATGACAGAACTTGATGCAGCAAAGCAAGTGTTGAGCAAGACTCGACAAGAGTATGATTCATCCTTGGATGCAAAAAAGTCTGCTTTCAAGCGAGCAGCAGAAGCTGAAGATGGATTGAAGGAAAACACAGAAAGAGCATCTGAGCTTTCTAAAGAAATTTCATCTGTAAAGGAGTCAATTGAGCAAGCAAAGCTTGCATCTGTTGTGGCACAGCAACAGCAAGCAATGATTTTGGCTGAGAAAGATGTTCTAAGACAATCGTATAAAGCTACCCTGGAACAATCTGAAAAGCAATTGCTTGCATTAAAGAAGGAATTCAGTCCTGAGCTTTCCAAGAATCTTGAAATGCAGCTTGAGGAGAGAATGAGTGAAATTGGGGCTCTTCAAAAGGAAATGGAAAATAAAAGGACGTCGGACTTGGACTCTGTTAAAAGTGTCACTTTGGAGCTTGACGATGCTAAGGAGTCACTGCAGAAAGTAGCAGATGAAGAAAGCTCTCTTAAAAGCTTAGTGGAATCTCTCAAGGTGGAACTGGAGAATGTAAAGAAAGAACATTCTGAGTTGAAGGAGAAGGAATCTGAAACTGAATCCATTGTTGGGAATCTGCACGTCAAGCTCCGCAAAAGCAAGTCCGAGCTTGAAGCCTGCATGTCAGAAGAATCTAAGGTTAGAGGTGTATCTGAGGAAATGATCTTGACACTTAGCCAGCTGACATCTGAAACTGAAAATGCAAGGCTGGAAGCAGAAGATATGAAGAAAAAAACAGAAGAATTGAAGAAGGAAGCTGAAGTTACTGGACTTGCATTAGCAGAAGCAGAGAGAAAGCTTAAAATGGCACTGGAAGAAGCAGAAGCAGCAAAAGCAGCCGAGAAAAGAGCTCTTGACCAGATTACAGTGTTAACTGAAAGAACTACTGCTGCTCGTGCATCCACATCTGAATCTGATGCTGTGATTACAATCTCAAAAGATGAGTTTGATTCACTAAGCCATAAAGTTGAGGAGTCTGACAAATTAGCAGACATGAAAGTGGCTGCTGCCAAGGCACAGGTTGAAGCTGTGAAGGCTAGTGAAAATGAGGCTCTCAAAAAGTTAGAGACAACTCAGAAGGAAATTGAGGATATAAAGGCTGCAACACAAGAGGCCCTGAAAAAGGCTGAAATGGCTGAAGCAGCAAAAAGGGCAGTGGAGAGTGAGCTCCGAAGATGGCGTGAGAGGGAGCAGAAGAAGGCTGCAGAAGCTGCATCCCGAATTTTGGCTGAGACACAGGTGTCAACAGAATCATCACCTCAGCACTACAGGATTCAAAAGCAGAATCATCCTCATACAACTGCAGAGGTGAGGAAGTTTGAAAAGGAGAAGGTTTCAGTTTCAAAAAAAGCCCTCTTGCCTAATATTAGCGGCATCTTCCATAGGAAGAAAAACCAGGTTGAGGGTGGCTCTCCTTCTTATCTGCCTGGTGAGAACCCTCTATGAAATATGTAATGTGCAGCAGTTTGTGCAGCTCTTGAATTTGAGAGAAACATTTATTTGTGTGTAGTTGAGGGATTTGATCAGATTTTGTTGTTGTAGTCTGTTTGAAAGAAAGGATGGTGTAGTGTTTATAGTTTGGTGATAACTTTGGAGATGCATAATGTAAATGGGACCAAAGTAAGATTAAAATCTATTGCTTTTTTTTCTTCTGTTAATACTAAGCTTTCATGTGTGGTAGTTTGAACTATATTTGAAGTATTGTGTAATGTGAATAGTTCGGTTACCATTCTAGGAAATGCATAATGCAAATACTTAATTTCAGTTTGGTTCATAAGAAAAACTTTTTAAATGTGTCTCTATGCATACTAAAATACAATGTCAAAGTAGTGAAAAGATACAACACGAAAATCATGGTGATTTTAATGCACTCTTCAATTTTCCATAAGGAGTAAAACTTCAACAGCATCACCTTCTCTAACTTGTCATAAATAACTCAAACTACAAAGCAAAGCTACTTCTGACCTAACCTTTTTCCATCTATAGGCAACCTGTACCACTTAGCATTAACTACTCAATTTTGTATATAACACATCAATTTTCTTTAGGATAATGACATTTAGACAACTTTTTTAGATAACATTGATTAGTGTTAATCTATAATAATAATCATAAACATTATTGTGGAGTAATTTTTTATTAATCATAGATTGACATGTAATCAATGTTTAAATGTTGTTAAAAAAATGTTGTCTAAATAACATTATCATTTTCTTTAATTTCTCTACCACACTCTACGAAGATCTCACCCTCTTTGTAAATGGAGTAATTAGACCACCCACCACTACACAGTCTTGAGAAAAAGTTGTTTCATCTAAGAAACTAAAGTGTGTTTTATGATCACATTTTTTTTATTAGATCATTTCCATTATTGTAAGTAATAATAGTATAGAAGTTGAACCACATAAATTCTTATGTCTTGTACTATTTTTTTATGGTTTAGTTTTCCGTTTATTTTCAAAGTCAATCAATAAAAATATCGATGTTAATATGGTTTATTAAAATAGTTATTATAAATTTCAATAATTTAGCAAAACTAAAATATAAATAAAACATTTTTACAGCATTTTTGCATGACAAATATAATATTATACAGGAAATTGTGCTTTAGTATCCAAACCATAGTTTAGACAAAAATAACTAAAGATACATTTTTTAGTTCAACTAAGAATTTATAAAGGTTTAAAAGCAACCTGTCCATTTTTTTCTGAGTAATATGTTCAATTTATTGATTGATATATTGAATGTTTACTATAGGAATATTAAACCAGCAAGCTCTGATAATGAAAAATGCTTTATTAAAAACATAAAGTTTGCAATGATCTTGACATTTGGAAGAGATTATACATGTTCAACTAATATCAAAGTTAAAGATGTAAAATGTGGAGATCATTGTGACTGTGACATTTTATGGTGCCACCTTTATTATGCTTAAATAAATGACCAAAATATCTATATTTGATATTGTTATTTATCTTTTTATTATTCAATAATATATTGAAATATATTATCCTTTAGTCTATATATTTTAATTTGTTACATTTTCTTATTAATATCTCATTAATAAACATGTATGATAAATAAAAATAGAGATGACGATGCATATTAACTCACATCGTTTTGGTCCATCTCATATTTGCTCGTAAAAAATGAGTTAGATAAAAATTGCGAATTTATTTTATTGGCTCGTTCCACACAATGATTGGTTCACATGTTTATGGGCAAGCCTACTACATAAACAAAATCTTAAAGAAAAAAAAGACATTAATCTTCGCGAACTGAAGGTTATGTAATAACTAAGTTAAAATACTTCATTTGTCTTTATTTTTTAAATAGTTAATCATGTTGTAAAAATGTTGAGAAAAATTGTAAAATTTTCCAAAATATTTATGAAGATCTTAGAACTACTAAAGATATCAAAAAAATGAGTATAAATTAAACTCGGAATAATTTTGAAAGAAGAAAAGAAGAAAAAAGAGTGTAAGAAGATTTTTTTTGGCGTATTTTAGAATGAGGAAGAACTCTCTATTTATAAAACTAGGAAAGAATAAAATAAATAAAAAAATTAAAACCAATAAATGATTTTAACGTTGTAAAATTAATTGATATTGAAAATTTTGAATGTTGACATGCGAACAATATATTCTGCATTGTCATTCGTAAATGAAAATAAATAAAATATAATATTACCTCCAAAAAGTTAAATTTGTTTGTATAACACTAAAATGTATGAAATTCAATTTTGTTTAAAATTGTAACAAACAATCAACTTACTTGACAAATAAAATTAAACATATAAAATACAACTCTTCACTTTAATCTTGTTGGTCCGAGAGGAAAGAAAATAAGAGTCCAGATGCAAGGTAGAGAAAAAAGAATAAGAATAAAAGTGGAGAACAAGATAAATGATCTGAATGAATACTATCTTCTTGAAAAGCAGAGGAGGTGACCATAATATAGCTAAGAAAAACAATTGTAATACAGACAGTTAAAACAGAAAAAAAAAAAAAACTGAACACAGGTTACGACTGAAGAATGCTTAATAGAGGAAGGCCAAACGGTATTGAGTTTAACTAACAATTCTTCACCTAAACTCAATAAGGACAAAGAAACCGAACGATATTAACAATCATAGACCGAACTGTACAGAACTAATCCTGGACAAACACTTCAGAAATTTTTCCTTTGCAAGCGGCTTAGTTAGCATGTTTGTAGGGTTATCTTCAGATGTTATTTTGAAGATTTGGACGACACCGGATTCCACAATGTTTCTGACAAAGTGTAACTTAACATCAATATGCTTTGTTCTTTAATGGTAAATTTGATGGTTGGCCAAATGTATGGCGCTTTGACTGTCACAATGAACACGGACAAACTTTTGATCAATCCCCAATTCCTGAATCATGCCTTTTAATCATAGTGCCTCCTTTACCCCTTCGGCAAGCGCACAATATTCTGCTTCAGTGGTTGAAAGAGCAAAGACTGATTATAGTGTAGACTTCTAGCTCACAACAGTTCCGAACAAAGTGAACACATACCTTGAACGGGATTTTCTTGTGTACATGTACCTAAAAAAATCTGAATCAACAAATCCTTCAATAAAACCTCCACCTTGAAAGTTATTCTGAAAGAGTAATCCAGAATCAAGAGACCCCTTTATGTATTTAAGCATCACTTCAAAGCTTCCTAATGGATTTGTCCAGGATTAACCATGAACCGACTAAGAACACTTACTCCATGCGTCAGGTCAGGTCTAGTGCAGACCATGCCATACATGATGCTCCTAATTGATAACGGTTGATTTAACTTGTTTGTGTGTATATTTTGTGAACAAATAAACTCCTTCATAGCTTTTACCTTGTTTTATCCTCACGTTTAGTGTGTTTTCTAGTTTTCTTGTGTTTTATTTAGTATATGTTTGTTTTTACCTTTAATCTCTATGTTTGAGTGTGTGAAATAAATGAATAGGAAGCAATTCTAGTGGAGGAAAACAAGCAAGAACTCAAGGGAACATGTTTTGGGACAATAAAAGATTAATTTGAAACAAATACCCATGTTGGACGCCTAGGGGGCGCTGAGCGCCCTTTTTCTGCAGATTTCACGCCTAGGCACCCCAGAAGGGCGCTGGGCGCCCTTTGCTTCGCTGTTTTACCCAGAATTTGGCGCCCGGGCGCCCTAGAAGGGGCACTGGGCGCGACTTTCCACTGATGTGTCAAAATGGGTTATTTAAACATGGGTCTCGCGATTTTTGGGGCATTCTTCTCCTCCTACACTTCATTCTTCACCTAGAGAGATTAGGAGAGGCCCTTGGAGGCTATTTGGGGTGTTGGGAAGCTCTCCCACTCCTCCTTGGGTCTTCAAGCTTCATCAATGGTGATTTTGACCCTTTTGGGTTGAGGAAGAAGATGGGTCACAAATTGGAGATGGAGTTGTGATGAAGGTTGAAAAACAATTATTTTCATATGTCATTTTAGACCAAATTACACCCTTTACTACTTGGAATGAGCTTAAAATCAAGCAAAACTCAATAAATGAGTTTGTAGAGAGTCAAAAGCTGTTTTTAGCGATATTATGCTTGTTTTGCATTGTTTTGTAGCTATTTGGAGAAACTGAAGAATGGACTTGAAGATAAAGGTCGTAGACTCAAGAAAAGAGAAGAAAATTGAAGATTTGAAGAGTCGACGCACCGCCTGACGACAACTTACACCGTCGGGCGGTCCAGGGCGAGGAGTAGGCACTGGCATTGGCGCTGGGCAGTTTTGAGGGAAACCGTCGGGCGGCAACTTACACCGCCGGGTGGTTTTGAGGCTTTTGCCAAACCGCCGGGCGGCACACTTAAACCGCCGGGCGGTGGTCCGTTGGGCCTGGGCCTGTTTTCTGTTGCGCTCCTCACCTATAAATACCCCTATTGCGAGTTCAGAGTCATTCTTTTGATAGGGGAGGATGGCCAGACCTAATTTTGCTCTCTGGAGAGGATCTCTTTGATGCTTAGGCTCCTTTCCATATTTTCTAGGGTTTGCTTTTCCATTCTTCTTCCATTTTTCATCTAGTTTCACCATGAAAATGGTGAACTAAACCCTATTGTTGTTGGGGGAAACAATGTAATCTTTTGATACTCTCTTTTATTGAAACTCTTGATTATTTATATGGTTTCCATATGTTTTGATTGTTAATTGTTGGGTTCTCATCTGTGCTTAATGTCTTTATCGTTTAACTCATTCGATAACTGTTGTTTGTCTATATTGATACGGGGACGTACAGTAATGTCATGAACTGGTGAGTAATTTCTTGATTCTGCAAAATCACCTAGGGATAGGGGTATGACGATCAATTGCGTTTAACTTCTGCTCTATAATGCTATATTAATTGCTAGGGGAGGCTAGGGATAGCAAGCCAGTAATTAGTATTAGGCTCTTTTCGCCGAGGGATCGGGTTAAGGGTAGGCTAAGAAAGTTGCATGACAATTAATTAATCAAGCTAATAATTCAAGAGGAGTAGATAAGAGAGAGCGAATAAGGATGAAATTGTAAACCCCCAACAACTCCATTCATCCATTGTTTTCTTCTTGTCATTTGAATCAATCTCTTTTACATGTTCATATTTTATTCTCTTACTCAATTTATTAATTTTTATTTTCAAGTCTTATTATTTTAATTCATGTGAACGAGAAAGCCTTTCGAGTCTCTTGGGAAGAACGATATTGGGTTTTACCAATTATATTACTTGAACGATTTGGTACGCTTGTCAATCCGTCAACAAGTTGCGAAGGGGAGGCGCAAATGGAGCATGAAGCAACTGCCAAGAACCTTGGGAAAGGCTTTGCATCTTCTCTTTGGTTCCAATTTCTTCCCTATCTCTTCAATTTTGTAGAACCCTAAGTTCTCCACCATGGAGGGCTTTTCCTATTTGTTGAGATTAGTTGCAAAACATGGAATTCTTATGTATTTTGTGATGTTAATGATATATGCTTTTCCAATTCATGTTAGTATTTGATTTCTATGTTTAATGCTTGTTGTGGCTTGATCACCCATGGCATAAATTTTGGTTCTTGATGTATTGAGAAATATGATTGAACCTAGAATTGAAATTGAAGACTTATTGGATGGAATTGAGATGTTTCTGAATGCATGAGAATGAAATGGATGAATTCTAGTCTTGACAAATTGTAAATACACTATGTTAAATTCATTGCACACCAACTGTTTAGTAAAATACCAAAAAGAGTTTCTTGTGTTGTTTTTGTGCACTTTGATATCTAATTGAGTTATAAAAGGAAGAATTGTTATGTGTTGCACAAGTCCCTTGGGAGAGAACGATATTTATCACTTGCTACACTGCGACCAGTGCACTTGCTATTGGTTTTGCAGTCAACACTAATCCCATTTGAAAACGGAACAGACTCCATCTTCTTCCTCTCATCTTCAGTCTTTGGGCTTTGCTCTTTGGTGAGTTTCAAGTGTTAGCCGAGCGGAGTGCTGACAGGTTTGGATTGAGACATCCGATACCTTGAAATCACCTTCTGCATGTAATTTTATTGAGATAAAAACAAGTTTCCCTTCAATTTATCTCTTTTTATATCAATGCCCAAGATCCGCCTAGCTTCACCTAGCTCCTTCATCTAGAAAGCATCAGTCAAATTTTTTTTCAACTCACGAATCATGCATTTGTAACTATTGGCAATGAGAATGTCATCCACGTATAACAAAAGATACAATACCTCAATGCCACGATTCAGAGTGTACACATAGTCATCATAATTGCACAGCTTGAAGTTCAGCTTTATCAAAAAATCATCAAATTTCTTGTACCATTGCCTTGTACTTTGCTTTCAGCCACATAGAGACTTCTGCAGCAAGCACACCCTATCATCCAAACCAATCCCCCGGCTGTTTCATATAAATGGGTCCAAATCTCCATGTAGAAACGTTGTTCTCACGTCCAATTGTTCGAGGTGCAAATAGTGATGGGTAACGATAGCCATTAGGACTCTGACCGAACAATGCTTTACCACAAGAGCAAAGATCTCATGATAATCAATACCTTCAACCTGGGTGAAGCCTTTGGCTACAAGCCTCGCTTTGTACCTTGCTTTCTCACCTCCCAGTATAACTTCCTTTTTCTTGAAAATCCATTTTGAACCTATGACATTCTTACCTTTTGGCATATGCACCAATCTCCAGGTGTTATTCTTCCTTAAAGCCTGAAGCTCTTCCTCCATAGCACCTTGCCAAAGTTGTCATTCGCTGGTATCAAGAGCCTCCTTGAAACTTCTTGGTTCATCCATGCTTTCAAGATCTTAAACAACATTTAAGGCATAACAAATTAGATCACTTCTCCAAACCGTTTGGTTGGCTTAAAGGTCCTTCTTTCTCTATCATGAACAAGTTGATAGTTCCTTAATTCAGTATTAGCTCTTCTTGAGTGACTAACATCAACATAAGTTCCATCTGAATCATCATTAAGATCTGTGATAGGCTCTCTTTACACTTCATCAGTAGAATGCTCCACCTTAATGATTGTCTTACTCTTCTCACATTCAGGATTTTCAGCATGCATAGCCACTCTTGTCTCATCAAAAAATATATCTCTACTAATGATCAGTTTTGAAGGTTTAGCATCCAACCTTCATAGCTTGTATCCCTTAATTCCTTCAGCATATAAATGAATACACTTTTCACAACCCGAGCCTCCAGTTTATCCCCTTTGACATGAGCAAACGCAAAAGATCCAAACTCCCTTAAGTTGGAGTAATTTGTTGGTTGTCCACTCCAAACTTCCATTGGTGTTTTATGATTGAGAGTAGAGGAAGGACTCATGTTGATCAGGTATACTATTGTATTGACAATCTCTCCCCATAAAGCTTTAGAAAGACCTGATCCAAGTAGCATGCATCGAACCCTCTCCATAATTGTTCTATTCATTCTTTCAACCAAATCGTTCTGTTTAGGAGTTCCAACCACAGTTTTGTGCCTCTTGATCCCGTTGGCTTTGCAGAACTTATTGAATTCATTTCAAACAAACTCTAGACCATTGTCAGTTCTTAAGAATTTCGGTTTGAGTCCCAATTGATTCTCAATCTGCGTATGCCACTCCTTGAACCTTTGAAATGTTTCAGACTTGTGTTTCAAAATGTAGATCCATACTCTTCTTGAAAAGTCATCAATTATGCTTAGGAAGTAGGCTCGTCCACCATGAGTTTGAGTTCTTGCAGGCCCCCACAGATCAGCATGCACATACTCAAATGGTCGTTTGATTAAGTGTTTTCCTTTTTCGAATGGTATTCTGTGTGATTTCCTCAAGACACATTGGTCACAAAAACTAAGCTTCTACAATTTATCACCCATAAGTAAACCTTGCTTTTCCAATTCTTCAAGGCCCTTTTCATTGATATGTCTCATCCTCAAGTGCCAAACCCGAACGTCATTTTCTGACTTCTCACTTGCTACAAAGGCATTATCAATGATAGTGGAACCCTCTAGAATGTATAAGTCATTCTTTCTTCTACCTTTGACAACCACAAAATCTCTAGAAAACACTTTGATCACTCTATTTTCCACTTTCGTGGAATAACCCCTCAGATCAAAAGAACGTGTAAAGATCAAATTTCTCTTTAGTTCAGGCACGTACCTCACATCCTGCAACACCATTTCACGGTTGTCAAATATCTTCAACCTTATAAACCCCACTCCTTGCACTCTACAAGCCTTGTTATTGCCAAGAAGCACATTTCCATGCTCCTTTTGATCAAGATTTTCAAAAAACTCCTTCATTGGGCACATATGATAAGTACAAAAAGAATCCATGACCCAACTTCTTTGAGAATCTTCGGATGAAGCCACCAGAACACCAGTAAATTCATATCCTTCGGAGGCCTCTTCAACATCAACAATTTCTTGTGCCCGAACGCCTTTGCCCTTCTCTGGACAATATTTCTTGATATGTTCAATCTTCTGGCATTCGAAACATCTCACATGTTTCTTATCTTCTAGTTTTGTTTCCTTCCCATTTCCCCTTTGCTTCTTCCCTTTGCCTTTCAATGTAATGAGCCCTGATACCACCTCCTCGATTGCCTTCGAATCTTGAAACTTTTGGAACTGCTTGGTTCAAATTGATGTCACAACCTCCTCTAAGGTAATCACTTGATCCTTGCCATAAAGCAAGGCATCCCTAGAGTGCTCAAAGGTTCTTGGAAGCGCATACAGAAGAATAACAATCTTATCTTCATCTTCTAATCTTACCCTAATATTCTTCAAATCATCAACGATTTTGCTGAATTCTGCAAGTTGCTCCTCTATGGTTCTTGATTTTGTCATCTTGAATGAATATAATTGTTGTTTTAGACACAACCTATGAGCCAGTGATCTTGTCATGTACAATGATTCCAGCTTTTCCCATATTCCAGCCATAGTCTTTTCCTTTGCAACCTCTCTCAATGCCTTATCACCAAGACACAATACGATTACACTTCTTGCCTTATCAACCATTATTTTCTTCTCTTCTTGCGTTAGAGTAGCTGCCATGTGCAACTCTCCCTTCAATGCTTCATCGCAACCTTGTTGTATCAAGATTGCCTCCATCTTGATCTTCCACAGTCCAAAGTCATTTGAACCATTAAATTTCTCTATGTCAAACTTGGTTTCCATCACTTCTAGATTTTCTTGTTTTGTTTGTCCCACGGTGGGCGTCACTTGTTGGTCTGAGAGGAAAGAGAACAAGAGTCCAAATGCAAACCAGAGAAAAGAATAAGAATAAAAGTAGAGAACAAGAGGAATGATCTGAATGAATACTATCTTCTTGAAAAGTAGAGGAGGTGGCCATAATATAGCCAAGAAAAGCAATTGTAACGACCGAACGACGCTTAACAGAGGAAGGCCAAAAAGTATTGAGTCTAACTAACATTAATCTCTCTAAAATATGTTTAATCATTTTGAAATACAATATTTTAATTTTTATCCCTTGAAATTGAAATTAAAGAAAAGTTATTTACAATTGAAAATGTTTCAATTAATAAGTATTCAAAATGGGACCGACTTTCTGTTTGTTAAAAAAATATAGAAATTCTAAGACATATGTGAATGATATTGTAATAATCCATAGAATCGTCTTTTTAGGATTGGTAGTGTGGTTTAAGTAGTGAGATTCGAATATTTTAACGTTAAAAGTTCAAAGTATAAATATAAGTTTTATAAGATGAGTTTTATTATAGAGTATGAATATTACTAAATTCAAGTTACATCATCTCTCTAAAAATAGTTTCCTCTATAGCTCTTCCTTCTTTCTAGGTGTTCTACCTGTTGAATCATCTATTTAAAGATTAAAGGATGCCAAAATGATCACTATGGCAAGATGTTTTATTGTTCCCTCATGATTTGTAAAATTTATACTTTTATATATATATATATATATATATATCGTTATTATATATTATTTTAAATAATTATAATGTCAATTATATGTCTTGAATAAATTGTTGTTATATTTTTATTAAAAATGTAATATATTCTATAATAATTAAACAGTATAAAAATTGGAATATTTAAGACATTTTTCCAATAAAATAGAAATACTTTGATAAATTCTAAATTTACACGAAAGAAAAATAAACAAAACCTTTTTTGAAGGATAAAAGCATATGTTGTCATGAATGTTTTTAATACTTTTAACTTTTTTCATTCAATGATTTACTTATTAAAAAGAGTAAGTAACTAAGATCAAATTAGACACGTTTTACTTTTACAGGGATAAAAGGATCATTATATTTTAAACAAAAATAAAACAAAATCATATTTTATCCCATACAAATAAACAATTAAAAATTATGAAGAGTCATTTGAGTATGAATATTACTATATTATATTAATTACATGATCTTGTACTATTTTGTAGATATAAGTGAACAAAATAACATTGTAAAATGACAATAATATCATCTTTTAATGAAAAAATTAAATCAATTGAATTGAAAAAAAAAAGTTTGAATATTTAATAAAATTTTAATTAACATATTCAAATTTTATGATGACATGATTTTAAAACTTAATTAACACACTAATGATTTATCATCATATATATATTTGTGTAGGTTAATTGTGGCAGAATAAAAAATATTATATCAAATATGCAATTAATTATTTTGATATTGTGATTCATTTATGGTTTACTTTTTTAAAGTTTTGCAAAAGAAAATGGAAGTACCAATTTCTGCGACTCCAAACGACACAAGATTTTGAAAATCTTATCCTACAGTTTTTGCATTCTCTTTCGGTTTCTTTAATCATTTCGAACAAGCCGTTAACATATTAAATTTTCAAGGAATTCAAATATAATAATAAAATAATGGCACCCACCCTCACCAATCACCAAATATATAATTAATTATAAACATTTAATTATATAGATTTGACTTGCAACAGCAAATAGGAGCCGTGGATGAAAATAATAAATGTCCAATTTAATCCTATAACTATATTTCTTTATGATATTATTTCTTAAAACTTTAATTCGTTAAATTAAGAAATTAAATTTATGAAATTAATTTCTTTTGTTAATTCTAAGTTATAACAATACCATACTTTGAAGATTAAATTTAAATAATTGATTTTAAAATTAAATTAGACAATATCATATGATTTTTGGGTTTTAAATAATTTTTTTTATGGGGATAAAAAAAAGTCTTATTTAATCATTAGAAAGGGTAAGTTTGAATTTATCTGAGTTCTATAATTTATTATTAAACTAATTTTAAAAGTTATACTGCATTTTTAGTAGAAAGAAAGTAAATTTATAATATAAGATCAAGTTGATGTTAATTTAAAGAGGATAATGTCTTTAATATGTATTATTATCAACAAAATTTGAAAATTATTTTACATTTATTTTTACCTTTTCCTGCGATTTCGGGGGTGGATTAATTTAGATTCAATATTATTTTTTTTTTCTGTACTTCTAATTTGAAAGTGTAAAGGAACAACATAATAGATATAGTTAAAAAAAAATATGTAGTCAACATTTTTTTCACCTTAAATCACATAACAAGTTACTAAAAATTATATGTAACATTAAAATAATTTTAATAATAATAAAATTTGAAAAAAAATGTAATTATTGTCCTTTTTGCACGTTGAAGAATCTAATCAGTCATAACTTTTTCTGTAAAATAAAAATCAAATCTATAAAGCCGATCTCACTATAAAGACAGTACACCCTACCTCACAGGAAGAGAACTTCTCTACCAAAAACAAAACATCACCAAAGAGAAAGCTTTGCACAGACACTCACAGTGCACACTCTTGCAAGTTGCAATCACTTCCACACTCACTCGCCGTCATTCTCGTTTTTTGTCACAAAAGATTCAAACTTTAGCATTTAGACGAAGATGGGTAGCAGCAGCAACGACTCCTCGTCGGATTTCTTCTACCGCCGGCACGTGTTCCTGTGCTACAAGAACCCCGCCGTGTGGCCACCGCGCATTGAGGCTGCAGAGTTTGATCGCTTGCCCAGACTGCTCCACGCGGCCATTAATGCAAGAAAGCCTCATATTAAGAAAGAGGTTCACTTTTGTTTTCCTCTCATCATTCTTGATTTCTTTGGTGTCTTTTGTTTTTTGCTTTTATTTATAATCAATTTTTTTATTCAAAGATGTTTTCTTTTCTTTTCATGTTTTTCGGGGGTGGGGTGTAAGGTGCTAGGGAGAGAAGGAAAATGCTAAAGGTTGTTATGTTATTCTTGCTCTAGCAAGGGATAATGTACTGGTTTAGTTTTGGGATCTTTTGTTGAACTCTTGTTGTTAAGATGGGTTTGGTGTTTTTTATATTTGTTCTTTTTGCCTAGGACTGTGAGGAAATGAATGAATCATAGTAATGGAAACAACTTGAAATCAAAGTCAACATTCTGTTGTTTAATAATTTTTTATGATAGGATGAGGAAATGGTATGGGAAGGGCTTCCAACCCATGTTTGGGAAAGAAAAGGAGAAGTACTGTATGGAGTGGCTTGTATTTTGTTTTGAAGTATTCAAATCAGGGGATCATGGTCATTTTGGATAGGCTTTTCCATGACTGAATTAAGTTTGTCATATAAACTGGAATCAGCTTTTACACTTAAAGTTTATTGAAGCTTTCTTCATTTTGCTTCCCCTAGACCCAATACATGGAAGTTGATTCTAGTTCATGGAAGAGTTCAATGTATTTTACCTTATTATTTTCTTCTTCTATAAATACTCGTAGCAAATTTTATCCAAAAAGGTCTGTAGTATTATTCTATTTCAGTGATTATCACCAATCCAAATAGGTCTTACAAAAATGTCACCTCATATTTCTTCTGTCTGTTTCCTATTTTTGTTTCCTTGTTTTCACCATTTCGTTTACAAAGTTCTAAAATCAGGAAACTGAACAAAACCAAAGTAACATTGATGTGATTATTAATGAAAACTTACACCGGAATTGAATGTTAAAAGTGAACAGAAATCACCTTAGATTATACTGACTATGGCTAATTGTCTTGGGTTCATCATTTACTAGACCTGCTTAACAATATGTGAGGGGCATGATGGGACTGAAACATCAAATGGAGATGTGTTAATCTTTCCTGACATGATCAGATATAGGTTAGTCCTTATAGCTCAAGTTCTGTTTCTCAACTTCTAATTCCCCTATAAATGCTCTCTCTTGTTTTCCTTTATTCCTTATCAACAAAAGGAGTAATTTTAGTGAAATTGCAGGAGATTAACCCATTTTGATGTTGAGACATTTGTTGAAGAAGTTATTGTCAAGGAAGGAGAATGGCTTCCTGGAAATCCTGAATCCTTAAAAGCTTCATACGTTTTCGTCTGCTCTCATGGATCACGCGATCGTAGATGTGGGGTTTTTGGGCCTGTCTTGGTCAGTAGATTCAGGGAAGAGATAGGGTTACATGGACTCCAAGGCAACGTGTTGGTTAGCTCCTGCTCTCACATTGGGGGCAACAAGTATGCAGGAAATGTCATTATAATCGGATCGAGCATCAACGGCGAAGTCACGGGCCACTTGTAAGGAGGAGATTTCTCCTGGTTATTAGCATATCTTTTTTTCCCCATAGAATTTCTATTTCTTCTTTAAACTTGGGAAACACCTTTGTAACATTGTTTCTTTGTCTTTTATATTCATCTGATCAGAGTTGTTATTAACTAAACTATGTAGGTATGGATATGTTACTCCAGATGATGTGCCTTTATTGTTTCGCCAGCATATCATTGCAGGGGAGATTTTTGACTCACTATGGAGGTAGCATTTTTCTCTAACTTTATTTAACATTAAATATTAAAGATTCTTATTGTTTTAGTTTCATTCTTTAAAAGACACTGCCGGATTGCTCTCTTGTTTGATTTTTGGAGCACAGGCTCAGTCTGTGCAGTAAGAGTTAATTTTACATTCAAGGTGAAAGTTTTAGTTATAGTTTGAGGTCTGTGAGGAGGAAACTTTTCTGTAAGCACTTCTAACAGAAGAAACGTAAGAATCTATGAAATAGTTTTTCCATGAACTGAAACAGTTTTCCGAGATTGTTTGTAGCATTTCTTGGGTTTTATTACTATATCTAGTATTTGTAGCTTTGTAAGTAGGGACTTTTTTTGTTTGAGATTATTTGTCATTCAGAAGTTTAGCGTGTTTGGTTCAATTTATTTTAGTTTTGGGTTAGAGGAAGAAGTATATCGACTTATATATGATTTTGGTATCTGTAAAAAGTAGATAGGAGAACATTCTTGGTATTTCTCAAATAATAGACCTGTATCAAAGGCTTATAATTTTGTAAGGAGTAATACTATGAAGGACTAAAAATCCTAAAACAAAAATCTTTTAGGAAACAAAATGAACACAAAATTTAAAGGGCCTAAAGTATAATATGAATATAGTAGGATGATCAGAAACATGTTTTTGATTTGGCCATCAGGGGTCAAATAGGTTTATCAGAAGATGAACAGAAGAAAAAGCAAGAGCAAAGGCTTCAGCTGAATGGTGCAAGAAATTTAGAAGGAAGCACAGTGGCCGGCAGCAGCCGCTGTCAAACAGATGGAGAGAGCTGTTGCCAGGACAATGAAGACTCATGTTGCTGTCAGAATGATGTATTAGAGGAAAGTAGAGAGGTTTCAGGTGATCATAAGAGCAAGGAGAATCTGAATGTGCTTCGTCGGATCAACAAGGGCAAAGGAGTGTCTCACAAGTTCAGTTCCATGCCGACATGGCTTGACAGCTGGGAGCAAGAGGATACTTATGCTGCTCTTGCTGTTGTCTGTGCCGCGGTGTCGGTCGCCATAGCCTATAGCTGCTACAAGCAGTGAGTTGATGAGAAGAACAAGGTCAACAAATTGATGGCAATGTTGTTTAGCAGTGGATGAGGTTGTTTTGTCTTCATTTTTTATGTTGCATGTTCAGTTTCTGCCTCGTTTCAGACATGCAGGGAAATGAGTATCTGAAATGGCTCAGACTTGGAATTCACCTCTTAGCTTCTTCATCAGTACATACGTGAAATCTTAGCCTGGGAATGTTTAAACTAAAATTAGTAGTTTATTTAGGTGGAATTGGACTGTGACATTTATATTAACTTGATGTAAAGCTAATTAACTTTGGTGTTTGATATTAGTTTATACATGATATTAACTTTTCATAATAATAGAGAAGTTTGTGTTGTTTTTCTTTTAAAAGTTGTTTGTATGTATTTCAAGTTAAAGTTTATGAATTTGTTCTTTATTTCAGTTTTTAAAATTTTAGAATTATGATATTATATTTTCATATTATTTAATTGTTATAATAATTTAAGAAGTAAATTGTAAACTAGTATCGTAACCAGTTTATTGATTCATTAAGGTTTAAACACGATGGGAAATCCTTATAAATTACAAATAATTATAAAAACATTCATTTATTAAAATATACCCAAATGGAATAAAAAGAAAAATAGTGTAGTTTAATACACACTATGGAAACATAATGTAATATACTCTTACAATAATAATAAAAAAAATAGTAATAAAATGAAAAAACTGAAACAAATTCTTTCTCAGTAAGATATAGTAGCAGTTTTACAGTAAGACCATTTTAGTGGTTTTATAAGAAGGTTAATGTCATGTTTTTTCCCAGAAATAAAACATCCCCACTTTTCTTATAAACTACATTTCCCCATTTGAAAATCAACTTTCAAGTTTTTTCACAGGAAAACTTTGACTTCTTAATTACAGGGGCAAAGTCCACCATGTTTCATGTATAATTAAGTTTCTACTTTTTATATATTAATTAGATATGATTATCTCAGTACCAATTAAAAACTTATTCTGTTTCCACCCCTCATTTTCCTTTCCGTATCATCAGAATTCATTTTTCCTTAATCCAAAAAAAAATTCCTCATCCTCATAATTCATTTTCCTTTAATCTGTAACTTTGAAAAGTTACACACCCCTGAATGTATGATTAAGAAAAAAAAAAAAAAGAACTAGCGACAATAGAACTGCTAAGAATAACTTGACCTCCCTCTGCAAATACAAGGAGACAGAAGATCAATTTACTCCATTAAAATGAAAATTAAAAATGGCATACAAGATACAAGAAACATTACAAGACCTGAAGCGTATATAGATAGAATTGGACTTGACACACATTACAGGAGTCAACAATTCCAGGAAGCTTTCAAGCTTCTTACTTATGGCTACGAGCATTAAGAAAAATAAACAAGAATTAATGATTTCAGTTCTAGCTTCAACAAAATCGTGCCAAGGTTTTCTGATAATAAAATGAAATATGTTCGGATTCAAAACTACACTCATTATCCCAACATGATCTTTTAAATCTTTTGCTGCAAAAATAACAGCTCCTACAGCAATAATAGAATGCAAGCAATTAAGCTTTCCTATTCAACAACACAGTTAACTGATGGCTTTCCTTAACACAGCTTCAGCACGATGCTCAAAATTCGGTAAGGCCCAGTCATGCTGTGTTATGTCGAGATTGTCTTTCTCAGCACTCAGACCCTGAAAACAAGATTAAAAATAGACCAAAGAAGATTGAGATTAGTTTGTTAGAGACTAGACTATGATTCATTTGAGTCTCACATACTCAGTTACACCTTTTACATACATGCCTGAACATACATGGTATATCTCATTTACTGTATTTCCAATTTTCCCATTTTCAAAGTCCAAAATTAATCACAATACCACAAATCCAGAGCAATGTGGATCCTATCCCAACTTTGATATCTAATAAGCATTCATTCAACAAGTTATTAACAAATGAGTTTATCCATAAGCTTGACCGAGAAACTTGCTAAATTAAGCTAAAAAGACTTTATACAAGGTTATAAGCTCAAGTAAGCTTTCTCAAATACTACGGGAAAAGTCATCTACATCATACAGGTCCTCACTAAAATAAATGATAACTTTTGCCTTGTATGGACAAAAGGGGGAAGTGTCAACAAGTCATGCATACAAGATAATTTTCAATGATTGATCTTCAAAACTATGATAAATCAAGAGTAAACCGCTCATTCGTACCTTTGAAGGATCAAATCCAAATCCACCCATTTGCATCATACGTTGTGTATCATCTACAGCTGCATAAAAAATAGACATCATAAATTTTGGACTACTGTCAACCAAAATCCCAGGCTACAATGGAAAACGATAACATACTGAGAGGTTGTAAAAACCTATATTCATGAAATAACTGAATTAAAGAAAAAGTATACACATATAGGTGCTCAGCTTTCAAGCCATAACTAACCATTTTCTTCACCCAAGATGAGACTAAACAATCCTCTTAGTCCAAACAAATTGAGGAAGTACCTGAAAAGCAATCTTTTGACAGTTAAACAAGAGTAAGAGTGAAACATGTAAAGATCCAGAAAAATGAATATTACCAAGAGCGACTGCTAACATAGCTGACATCTACTGTGCTAAGGTCTATTCCATTCTGTAACATCGACCTAAACCTCTGTGTCAAAGGAAAGGGTATCTTGGCTGCAAAAATGTTTTAAACATTTTCAAGAGGTAAACAATATAAGTAATGAATCCAAGACTACGCCAAGTAGATGACCATCTTAAACACATTCATGTGCTAATACAATATACAAGTTGTATAACTATTCAAAGAACAGAGCCTGAATCTTGGCACTTTAAAATGATAGATAAAAAAAGGCTTAAATATATTTTTGGTCCCTGAGGTATGGTCAAATTTTGCTTTTAGTAACCTAAATTTTTTGTACTTTTAGTCCTGTAAAGTTTCTTCTTTTGGATTCGGTGCTTGTTATTTTATCTATATAACATATTCAATTTTAATCTTTTGTACTAGTAATATATAGTTGTTAGTCCCTATCAAATATTTGTAATGTGTGTGTATTACAGAGACCAAAACAAAATAAGGACCAGGACCAAAAGTAGAAAAAAAAACTGTAGGTATCAAAAACAAAATATGACTATATTTCATAAACTAAAAACATATTTAAGCAAAAAATATAGAAGACATTTTGAAGAATATGAATTCACGCAAAAATAAATATTCTAATAAACTATACGAAATAACTACAAGTCCAAAATTACCTGCTACGAATCCAGAAAAGAAGAAGTTCACCCAAGCAAACGTAAGAGTCTGTCAAAAATTAGGAAACAACACAAGTAAAAGACAGTGAGGCGTCTCCTAATAATTGGGAAAAAGTACAAGAAAGAGCATGATCTAAAATCTAAAGCTAGAGACTGTCAAACTCCAATAGTAACACCTGGGGAATAATCATTGAAAGGTTTTTCTTCATCATATCCATGGCCATGTTAGGATCAGAGAACATCTGTGCTTGTGGATTCTGGCCCTGGCCCTTTGGAACAAACAACAGACCATTTTCCTTCAATGAAAATGCACAAACAATCAATTCACTGTTGATTTGGTCAGGTACATACAAAATATCATTTAAAAATCCACTTAAAGCTCGTGACACAGTCATTAACTTCTAACTAATGACTTCTAGAACTGATTCAGAAACATCAAGTTTGAAATTCATTCATCAACTAACTTGTAAATTATCCACTGAAACAAGGTTTGAGTATAAGTACAATGAAACATGAATATTCTCCCAGTCAAGAACCACGCCCTTAAACCAAAAAAAATCCTTCTGGAAAATCTAAGATACACTAAATAACAAACAAACCTCGTTACAGAAATAAATCTTGCGTGCGCGAAAAGCCTTGGAAGGAATAAAATTCGCTCCAGCACGTAAACTGCGAGCTCTAACGATCACTTGCCTGAATTTATTAACATCCTTTAGACATCAAAATAAGAAAAATATAAACACATAATCGAGCAATGAACAAAGCTAAAGCATACCCCTCCTTAACAATTTTAGCATCTGGGGTTTGTGAAGAGTGCATAAGCTTAGAAACGAAATAGCGCAGCACACCAATGAGAACCATAACCACAGAGAGAGGGATCAACACCCAGTCTCTGATTGCAGTATCCAGCACCAGATCTTCAGCCATTGCCAAATTCTTAGTTTCCTGCAACCCCATATGAAATAAGAGCTGCTTAAGACTCCAAAATCCTTTTTTTTCTTTCGTTTTCAAGAAAAAATATTTCTTTTATTCGGTTTTGCCAATTGAATTTGAAGAACTCACCCTGTCGCCCTGTATGATTCGGTTTTTTCGGGTTACTAAACCGAAACTGCTGAAGAATTGCGACAAGTCTCTGAGAAAATTTGGTCAAGATGGCCGTGGTGCTGGGTGGATTTGCGAAATTGAAGACAAGTCCCGAACCCTAATTTCGCGATTGAAGAACAAAGAGAATGTTACACAGTACACTTTGTTTTCATCGCAAAAAAATAATCGCGTTTTTGGTTTTTTAAGATGAAACCTTAAAAGAGGAAAAGCAAAAACCCTTATTAGCCTAATCACGTTACATATTATCTATGGACTACTGATATATAGTGATCTAGTGTATTTTATTATCTATTTTTTTTTTTGTATATTTTATCATTCTACCTTCTAATTTTTAATATATTTTATTGATTTATTAAATACAAAACCACGTATTATTGTTAGATGAAATGAATATAAAACATCAAATCAATATCGTTTATTCATAAACTTTGCTTTTTTATTCATAGCCAAAACATTGTTTTATAGTAGCGAATATTAAAATATAATAATAATAAAAAATATAAGGAATATAATAAAATGTATAAAATGATGACATAGGACTGATAAACTATCATTAAAAACCCTAACACCAACATAAAATTGATGGTTGAACCTGATAAACTGTTAATGATTTATTAGCATTACAACACGAGACTGTTATGAAAGTTACTATTAAGGTTGTTACTGCATGTCACTGTTTGGATATATTTAATATATTTCAAATCAAAATAAATCTATTGAATATAATTTCTTTTATAAAGAATAAATTTAATATAATAAATACTAACATATTTTATTTTAAATATAATAAAAAATTAACTTTAATATAAATTTTAATTATGCATAATTGAATTCGTATTTCATTTGTAATAATTATCACTTATATTTATTAAAAGAAAAATTAATGATAATATTTTAAGAAACTTTTTTATTTTTTCTTTATGAATTTAAAATTCAATTTGTTTAAATTATTTGAATATCAACTTTAATTTTTTTAATAAAAACACATGATCAGTAGAAATAAAAATGAGATTAAAAAATTTATTCTAAAAGAATAATGTTTTATTGTACTAAAAATAAAATATACTAATATTAGTTATAATTAATGGACTATTTGTTCTTTATTTTTTCGTATAATATTTATAATTCACAACACATACAACTAATTAAATTAGATATTTTTAACTTTAAAATATATTTTAGATATTTTTAACATTAAAAGTAATATTTTGATGTTATGTAATTATTATGCCTGTGAAAATTTACCGAATTAACTATTATCGGGTAAATGAAATGAATATTTTGAGTTAAAAAAAGAAAATACTCATGACAAAACAATAGTATGATTTTGACCTTGGAAATGATATAAAAATATTATATAGTGTTCAAATTCAAAGTTGTTACCTTACTAATAAGTTTGATGTCAAATTTAAGAAAACAATTAAACTAACATTCCTATAAGTTATTATGATTCCGTGAGTAAATCCTTCCTATTAAATTTGGCCCAATAATATTTTTTCGAATTGTGTTAAATTATTGAATTGAACTTTATTTAATGCATTCAATTAATATAATATTAAGTAATTAGTTTATGAATTTCAAACTCAAATCAATTTATACAATAACTTTATTTAAAGAACTCGTATTTCATTTCATAAATATTATTTTCATATATATTATACTTATTGTTGCCACGTTATAATTATAAGGAAATGTAATGCCTTGAAAACAATATTTTTTTAGTGGAGTACACGTGGCAGCTAGTCTTTGGGCCAAGGCTAAATGCACAAAAATAAACTTTTGTAAAAACTTTGCACTCTCATGTTCTTTCACGACACTTCCTCATAAAACACAACTCTTCTTCTTTTCTTCTTCATTGTTCCACTTTCCATCCATCCAAACTCAAATTTTCACCGTTTGTTTCTTGAATTGAAGTTACCCAAGCCTTTAGGGCTTCAAGAGGAGCATTCTCACCGATTGAATCTTCGTTTCATCCAATGGGTAAGAAAACCCCTTTCTCCATTTTTCCCTAGGATTGTAAACATGCAATTTCTTGCTACAAGCAACCCATTTCGTTTTCTTCCATAATCTAGCTTCTATTTGGTTCTAAAATTCGTTTTCCATCATCAATTGGTGATTCATAGGTGATTCTCATACTTTGGGGTTTCAAGCAAAGTGGTTTAGAGTTCCTACTTGAGTTTGGTTGTCTACACTAGAGATAAGGGGAGCTAGATACTGTTTTTCATTGTTTGTATGAACTGTGCATGTGTTGAAATCTGTATTATTTTCTGGTTTGATGAACAATTGTGTTTGGTGTGAAAGTATGTTGTATGTAATTGAATGAGAAATCGCGGAACTATGAATTAGTGTTGTGAATATGTAATTTAGAGGAGAAGTGTGGTTGTGATTGAGTTATTAGTAAGGTGAATCTGTTTCAAGAACTATTAGGTAGAGTGTTAAGTGAATTTATAGTGTTTGGGGCAAAATAGAGGAAGTGAGGGAGTGATTTTGAGAAGTTGATGTCTGAAGTATAATTGGTCTATTGGGACACTGTTAGTAAGTCTATTGTGACTTAATAGAATCATAGAAATTGTTAAAATGAGGTCCTAGACGCTAGAAGTGGAATTGAGTCCTTAGGTTGAGGAAAAACTAGTGTTTTGGGTGAGTTTAGAGGAAGTGAGGTAGTGGTTTTGAGCTCTAGGGGCTATAACTTGAATTAGGCAGTTAAGACAACTTATGTAAGTTCAAAGTGACTTGTGAGAAGTGTCAAAATAGCCAAGAACAGTCCTCAAGTGTTAAATCTAGGTTTGAGCCCATAAGTTGAGAGAATTGAGGTTTTTGAGTGTAAATCTATGCATAGTTGTTAGGAATTGAGGTTAGGAATGTTTATACACCTTTAGACAAGTTTAAATACACCTAAATTTCGAGTTATAATGATTAGAAATTCATAAAAAGGTCTAAAACGGAATTTAGGGGTGTGAGTTGTGCAAAATATGCATAAAACCTGCAGAATCCACGTTGGGCGCCACCTAACTGGCGTTGGGCGCATTTGGTTCTGTTTCCTGGCGCTGGGCGCAATTCAGCACACTATTTCTGCTGTCATTTTTGTTTTTGACGTTTCGGGAGTTCCGGACATCCGTTTTGGACGTTCTTTAGGTCGTTCTGGGGGTTTTTGACCCTTCCGGAACCATTGGTGAGGGTCCCAAGGCTGTTTGAATTACTTAAGTATTGATAATTAAATATCATAAAGAAATTTGTGGTAATAAGTGATGGTTTTGTGAAAGTATGTAATGTATGAGTTGTTTTATGACATGGTCAATGTTGTGTGATGGTGTATGGGTATGGTATGAGCCAATATAGTAAGAATGTACTTGAATGACTATGAAATTTTATGTTTGATGAAGCAAAGTGGTTTATGAGGTACATTATTGATTCAAGAGGAATATTAGGTGATTTGAAGTGGTCGGATTGAATATGAAATTAAGATCTCTCGGTGAGATCAGTTAGTGTATTGAATGTATGTAAGAGGCTTCCACTATGGGGGGTTATCCCTAACACTCTAACGGTCTTTCATTCTCACTTAGAGAGGATTGACGCGTGTGGTGAGAGTAGTGGGAGGTCCTAGGGTAGGCGTTATCATTGGAGGTCTATTCTGCGGTAACGGACCAGCCTTGTGTGTGGTCGGGTGAAACCCCTCGGCAATGGCTTTGCAAAGCAGTAGAGGCCACCACAAGTGCA
>NC_028360.1:7580660-7601426 GCF_000741045.1 Vigna radiata var. radiata
ATGTTTAAGTGTGTATGAACGTTCTTGCAATGAATTGTATGATTGTTTGAGACCTAGCTCACCCTTGCACTTGCATGTTTGTATGTGTTTGCCTTCCCCCTTGCGATGATCATCCAATCCTTTGGATGTGAGCAGTAGGTGATGAGGTACCCTTGGAGCAGGCGTGGGAGACTGAGGAAGATCCAGCCCCTAGTACTTAGGACGTTTATTAGTTCTTATTTCAATAGCTTGTTAATTTTTGGAAACACTCTCTAGGCATCCTTCGATCTTTAGTTTATTATGTATTTTGGAGAACTTTGGGGAACTTGTACTCAAGTCTTATTTCATTTTAATTTCCACTAAATTTCGGATGACTGTATAAATATTTAAATATTGTCCACTTTATCTCTTAACTGCTTTCACATATTGTAATAGCCGAATCCTATTATATTATATGTGAATATGATATTTGGGATGTCACAGGAAACATCTATTTGGAGATCTTTTCAAAATAACAATAATTTTTTAATGTATTTAATACAATGACCGAATTTAATCTAATTAATTTAATTAGCTTTAGATGAAAGTTAGATTAAAATTATCCTAAAGAAAAAAGTCAAACCTCATGCCAGCATATAGTTTAGATAATTCTAAAAGTTTTCAAAACAGAACCGGGGGAATAAATTTTGAATGGTTTACTATTGTAATATTTTAACTATATCAAAATTGTGGATATTATGAGAATCTAGAAAATGGTTCCAAAGCATGTATACAATATTTTAATAATAAAAAGTTTTAAGTTATGTAAACATTTCTCTTAGTTGAATTTTATTTTACATAAAACAATTTAAAAATTATTTTTATAGAGTTTTTTTTTTGTTTTCTAAGTTTTTTATTTGTTTTATTAATCTATTTAGTAATTAGAGATGTCTATATGATCTGAGCATTGAGTTATATAAGGATAGTGAGCATTGAGTTATATAAGGATAGTTGATCAGAATCTGCAATAGAATAAGTTAATTTTATATCATTTTCTTTGGTCTAATATGTTTTTTTTTTTTTTTGCATGAAGGTTTTACTTGTTTGCATGTGATTTTAGAGTCATCAATATGAGTTTCTACTAATTAATGATCATAATGGTATAGTCTGGTCATATTTGTGATATTTTTATGTGTAGATAGAGTATCTTATGAAGTTGAATGTGTTTTGGTGTTTAGAGTTGTCAAACCAGATAAAAGAAGCTAGTATGAGTTATTGATCTTGTGACTATAATCTGAATAATGTATGCTGGTACTCTAAAATTTGAGATGGCATGATATTTTGTTAGAATATGTTATCAATGGTTGTTAATGTGTGAAATTGTAGTATATTGTGATGATGTTGTTCTCAATGTTAAAATTGTTGAATTTGGTATGTGATTGAATGAAAGGGTTATAATTTAAGGAGTTGGTCAAATTGGTACCAATTCTAAAACACTTATGAGAAAAGAATGGGAAGTACCCATTTGAGCAATTAAGCAAACAAAACTCTCCCGTTCATGTTTGTTATGTCATGGCGCTAGACAGGAGCAAAGGGGCGCTAGGTGCCAGTTCATTTTTTCAAAATTCAAAGAGCAACTCACTCCAAACCATTTTTAGGATATACTATCGGACACCACTTTGACAATAGGTTTCTTACTTTGTTGTTGTTGGGTGAGCTTATGCTTTGCTGAGCAAGCATGTGCTCCGTTGGATGAGGACAAAGTCAAGAAGTTCACTGACTTTGTCCCGCTAGGTGTCACCTTATATCGCTTAGCACTAGACCCCTATGAAGCCAGCGTTGGGCACACCTCTATGTCATTGGACACCAATATTTATTTTGTTTTATGGAGTATTTCTCCTAGTTATATATATATATATATATATATATATATATTAAATGGTTATCATAATGATGTATTTGGTTTATAAGGAAAAATGGTATCATTTGGTGAATTTGGAGCATTCCTAGGGAGGGAATCCATTGAGTATGTGATTTTAGGATACAAATTAAGTAAAGAATAATTTCATCATCTAAAGTTATCATGAACTTTACTAATCATTTATATTCATGTAGAGGAGGATAATAAGGTGGTGAAAGTAGTAGGAGGTTTTATCATAAGGATGACTTTAGGGTTCTAGGACTCTGTAAGGGATTAACCTTAAATGGGATATCTCGAGTGAGCGAGTTATTCCACCACCACAAGTGCATAACTCCATGTGTTCTACTCGGTTGCATTTATTCAAATAAATTAAGTCTAGAAGAATTTGATTGCATGTATGATCTTATGTGATAATTGTAATTATATCTAATGTGTAATTAAATGACTTAGTATATTGTAGATATCTCTTATCTCTTTTTTAGTTAACTTACCCTTATGTGTTTTGTTGGTTTTGTTGTATGAGTAAATGAAGATGTATGTGTAAAGATACCTTTGGTAGAAGAGAAGCCAATTTCACCAACTTAGGATAAGGTGAGAGCATGAGTTGTAAAGTTTTAAAAGAAGGTTTTGTTGTCCTAGTAGTTGAAATGTATAAATACTATATTATTATAGTTTGATATTTTAGATAAATGTATTAATATAGCTAATATTTTGAATCTTCTATTTTTTAAATACTAATGAAATGTTTTATTATTTTTTTTCTATTAAAATTATATGTTACATATATGATTTTAATCATTTACATGACACACTTTACCTAAGTTTGCTTCCAAATTCATCCACTCAACTACAAATATAATTCAAAAAAATTCATTTTAATAGTTTCTAAAAGTAATCTATTTTATATCTTTCTTTAAGCTTATGTTTTATCTTTCTTGCATAGGTGAGTATATAATTTTAAATTATTGTTAATTGATTTTAAATTTAACTATTATTAAAAATATTATTATAACTTGTAGGTTTTTGTAATAGTTAATAGTCATTATTAATCGGGATTTTGTTGTGATTGTCGAAGAAAACTAACACTTTTCTTAGTAGACATTTTATTTACTGTATTTACTATATTGTAAAATTTCTACATAATAAATATAATAATTAATATAAGTTGACAAACGTGTACTTTTTATTAAGTTATGGAATTTTTTTTGTAAGCTTGGAAGCTTTCATCTCTACTAATACCACTGTTGGATGATTATTTCCTTTCCTTTTAACAACTTTAGCAACCTTCGAAGTGGATTTGAAGATGGTTAAAAATATACCTTAGAGTAAATTATCTCAATTTATAAAATTAAATTAAATTTAAAAATTTAACTTATTAACATGATATCAAGATATCAAAGTCGTCTAAAATTTATCTTAACAAAATTTATTTATTAGACTTACTCTATCACTCACAATCCAAAAATTTATTTTTTATTGAACATATTGTATCATCTATGACTAAGATATAAATAGATACAAATTTTATTTTATAATCAATTTTATAGAATTAAATTAAGTTTAAAATTCGTTTTAGATAACATTGATAGAATCAGTAGATTAAACACACTTCAAATGGTCATGATCCCAAGGTGGTTATAGAAATTAGATTAAGGTATGTCTGATGAATTTTGCATCGAGTTGATGCATACTTTCCAATATTACATCTCTAATAACCGGTTACAAGAATAACCTCATAAAGAACAAGTATAACCCTCATCCAAAAGTGACCATAAAGCAATCATGAATTGAAAATGGCTCAGGAGAGGCCAAAAACACCAATCTGCTAGTTTTAGTAGCTTGTATTTCGATGGCCATTGACTGTAACGCCATTTCGTGAATTGATGAAGCCATTTTTCTGATTCTCTAATTTGTGGAACTCAGTTTCTATGGTTTTGGCTATTTTGGCATCATCCGGGTCTGGCTCTGGAATGTCCACATAGAAGGACCCTTGTCTGATTGGTGAGATTGACTCCATAATGATAGCTTGATGCTTGATGTGATTGTAGAGTTGTTGGTGGAAAACATGATTGAAGGAGAAACAATTTTCAATGTTTCCTGATGCATTATGTTTGGATGACTTCGAATCTTCTTTTCTGCAGAAGTGTGGGAGGGATGCATAGTCCATTACCTACAAGTTTCAAAACAAAGGATAAATTGCATTTGGTTATGTTCCTTTTCAACTCTCACCATGTTGGAAGTTTCATATCGACTAAAAATAAGACCAAATTATAATGTACAAGTGAGGTGCAAATCTTATCTTTAGAAACCGGTTATGTGAAGTTAAGTTAGGCTTAAAAATCACTTTCTAATATGGTATCAGAGTCATAGTTAGAATTTATCCTAACGATATTTCTTGTTTCTTGAGTATTTCTATTTCATCCATTGTTGTACCACTATCAAACCACCCAATTTCTACTATCACACTCTTAATATGGTATCAACGACAAGAATAATTACAAGGATGGAGCAATATCAAATATTTGATATACCACCTCCTCCATAATGCTAATGTTTACCTTCAGTAATTCCTCCTTCCCGCAACCTTGAAGCACCTGTATTTTCCTCCTTGTTCTTTCTTGCAAAAGAGGCTTTACAACCTTATAAACATTATTGAATGAAACAAGTAAGAAAGTGAAGCATTCCAAACTCTTCAAACATTAAGACACTGACAAACCTTCCAACATGCAGAGAATACATATGGTGCATTAACAATATAGTATGTGTCCGTCTTTTCCGGGTAGTTCAAGTCATCTATTGTGGATATAGCAGTCAACAACTGCAGAAAGTGATTGATAAGAAACTGTCAACTATGAACTGAAAGAAGGGGATCAAACGTTGTTTTTTTTTTTTTCCAAATTATTGGCATTACCCTCAATTGGTTCAATGCTGAAAACTTTAAACCAGTCATATCCAAGACTTTTAAACAGGTGCCAATGTACCGTTCATGCTTCCTTGTAGCTGTTGGCTAAATTAAAATTTTCAAATCAGCAAGCACAATCTCAGAATTTCTAAGATTAACTAAACAGTTAAAGATACTCACCAAGATCACTCGATCCCTAAATTCATTGATTTGAATGTGTGATTGTATATAGTATTTGTCCTGAAAAAAAGAGGAATTGGCAATTTAATATCAAATAGATAATCCAAAGGAGTTTAGATGCCAAATTTAGTATTTTCTAATTTGGTTAAAGTATTGTCATTACCACCAAATGCAAAAAATTGTTTAAATATAAAAAACAAATTGTTAATGATTAAAAAACATCAATATAGATTATCTCTTTCCATCGATTTGGTTGATTTTATTTTTAGGAAAAAAATTTGTTAAGATTTTTCAACTGTTTTTTTTTTTTTTAATTTACATCGATCCAGATTATTTTCGGTTGATGTTGACCAAAATTATTTACATTGATATCCATCGATGTTGTTTTTATAACGTTGTTGGTTGATGTTTTTTTCCAAATTTTTGGTAAATGTCGGCTGAAAATTTCCCATAGCTGACATTGACAAAAAAAAAAAAGAAGCCCCAGTTATTGTTGGCAGAAAACTTTCCAATTTAAAATTTGAAAAAGAAAAAAATCCTATTTGACTCAACTGAGAACTAAAGTTGCCTAATTTTTTTTTTTTTTAAAAAGGTTCTAACAATGCAAATGAAAAAATAACTTCTATTAACATAAAAAAAAAAAAAAAAAAAACTAGTTAACATTAATGGGAAAAATTCAAGAATAAGAAATTCTCTACTTATGAGTAATCATAAAATTCAAGAATTTCAATTTTATTGAAATTTCTTACCCAATCAATATATTTCGTTACAAGGCATTTTAAATTTTTTATAAGAATAAGGCTCTTAAAATTCTGTCCAAACACTGTTAATGTGAAAAAAGATGGTGTATGATTCTTACAGAAGCTTTATCATATGTACTGAGTCCAACACCAACAGCAATGACCGGTAGACCCTGAAAAAATTCAACCAAAAAGGTAGAAATTATAAATAGCTTTTCATATTGTTTTGAAAGATGACTGTTTCGATTTCTTATAATAATAATAAGATCAACAATCTAGGGAGATGGCAGGGAATGCAACACCCCAATTTTACACATAATCAATACTTCAAACATATCGTTCATGAATATAGAAATTATTATAGTTATTCAAAGTATAATTGCAATAGTTACCAAAGTCTTACACTTCTAAGAAAGTATGAATATTTATTTTTAACTAAAACTTATGAGTGACTAAACTTTTTCGTCATCAGCATCTACCTCGTCTTGTACTGGATCAGTTGTAACAATCTTATTCGCTCACAACATTAAGATCATCATTGCAAATAAATAAACATTCGGACAAAAGAACAAACACAAAGACAAGAGTGAGTTAATATACAAAAGATCATTCATAAATCAAACATAAGGATATTACTACACATAATCAATTCGTAATAACAATCATATTATTATATAATAATCATAAAAGACTCGACCATTCGGATAAAACATTGATGTGAAATCTTAGGAGTCGTGCACTTGTGGTGACTCCCACCCTTGCTGAGCCAATGTCAATACATCCTGCCACCTACAAGGTTAGTTTATTAACGACTATGATCATCTTAATAGTATGAACAGATGAAGTTGTTACAATTGATCCCGTACAAGACGACGGAGATGTAACAGCATAATGACCGAAAAGTTCAGCCACCCGTAAGTTTTAGTTAAAAATAAATATATGTACTTTCTTATAAGTGTACGACTTTTGTAACTATTGCAGTTATACTTTGAATAACTGTAATAACTTTATATTCATGATCGAGTATTGATTATGTGTGAAATTGGGATGTTACAGGGAAGGGTGAAAATAAACTCAAATTCATATCACAGATCAAAAAGCTCTGATAAGATGTAACTAAAAAATTGGTACCTCCTTAGAGTAACCAGACATTCCTATGAGTTGAGAATCCCGTATGGCTCTATACAAATCCGAAGGAATAGGCTTCTGTTACACAGAAAGGACAAATATAACTATGCAGCACCATTACGATCTGATTGAAAAAAAGTAATAAATATTCATGTTATGATATAAGTTAATGAACGGATATGACTATGAAAAAGAATGTTAAATCATTCTGATGAAATGACAGTCCTTTGTTAAAGATGAATTAAAATAGATTTAGAAGCTTAATTTGTTCAACTTATGGCTCTAAGAACCAACTTATGGCTCGTATCAAACTATTCGTGACATAAATTGATGCATGCAGAAAGTAGAAAGTATTGAATGAAATATTTTTCCAAGCTTCCAATGTATTAGATGCAGTACTTTTCCTTATTTGTTGTCCTTTTCTAGCACTAGTTAGCAAGAGCCACTAAATCTACAAAGCACATGTCTTAGGAATGTCCCAAAATATAAGATATCTTCAAATAGAGTTTTACATCTGCATTGGTCATTTCAATATTTTCACCCTCCCTGTTAGAAGTCCTATATCGAATAGATATAAAAGTCAATTTATAATATATAAGTGGATGAAAATCCGGTTTTATATGGTTAAGTTAAGTTTAAAATCTAATTCTTAACACTCCCCTTCTATTATTTGTGTTACAATTAGCTCCATGACCAAACCCATCATAAATGGTAAATGAAGTTTTTGTCCAATACTTGGACTTTCATAAATCTTAGGTGCAAGATTTTCCAGAAACATGAGATGTAGCTAAGAAGACTTGTCAAAAGATAACCAGAAAACAGCAATTCAGGAAATGATAGCCAAATCAAGGAAACTCACCGTTAAAACTTTGTCAATCTCATTTTCCACTCTCCAGTTCAAACAATCACTTAACTGTATCAGTTTAAATTGTCAGCAAAGTGTATATACATCTAAAAAGCCAAGATTAAGACTAAAGTGTAATGCTACGAGCAACCAACAAGGTTAAAATTCCAACTAATTTGCTTAACCAAACATAATAATAGATCTTACTAACCATTTTATGAGCTTTGGCAACATGCCAATCCCTTGCTTTGAGAAACCGTATTAATGTTTCAGCTGGATAACCTTGGTGCATGTTCTGAACCAAAAAGGGAAATATTTCAGAAAAGATCACCGACTCTCACAAGTCAGCACAAACCAACCACATAACCAGGATAGTCAAATACGTAAAAAAAGAAATTAAGAGATTCAGCAAACAGTAGGCCGAGGATACACTCAATTAGTTACTCTTGGTTGAATAATCACTAAATCCAGTTTGATTATCTTGAAGACTGTTCCTCAAACATAAAAAGACCAATTTTACTAAATGTTATCACGTTAATCTTCAGAACACCCTTAGCACAAAGGAATAAGCTAGCCCAGTTAAAATTCCAAACAACTGTAAGCTAACATTGATCCAGATCATTTTGGAAGCAGAATTTAACTTTTGTTATAAAAAAATATTCATCTTGTTCCTTCCTCATAATCTAGGATGATTTAAAAAAAAGGTGTTGATTTTTTATAATCAAATCAGGTTTCAGATCACAAATCACAACTTCTATTCATTTTTTTTTTCAGGTACCATTCCCAACCGCCAAGATCAAGCAAATCAACAGCCATACCTGAAATGTGTTCTTCAGCTGCTCATCCACTGCAACAAGAGTCACAGACATAAAAAAAAGGAACCTCTGTGAGTGATGTGAAAATATCACAGAAGAATGTAATCTGAGTTTCAAGCAATTGATGCACACCATTTTCCATGAGGGACTGCAACTGCTTGACAGCCTCTTGATTTCCACCACCCATTTTCTTGTTGAGCTCTCAGCACTGCAAAACCAAAATTCAGAAGCCAATCCAAAGTTGCTGCAAGGAAAATCTTGTAACAGCAGATCCTTTTAAGACACCCCCTAAGAAGGTATAATTATTGCTACCCCCACAAAAAATTTAAACTGATTTACCAATCGTGGGTAGAAGACAGAAAAAGTGGGTTCGGTTTGGCTGAAGTGAGGGTTGTGATCCCTTTAAAAATTAAAGCTTTTTTTGTCTACCTCCTCTTGCCCCTGTGCAGAGCACAAAAGCATGGAACTTGGAGGTGACTTTGTACTATGTATGTATATTGCAGCTTCCTATGTAGGAAAGGAAGTAAGTGGTCAACAAAACAAAGAAAAAAGTGACAAAACTGTTAAAATCAAATGACCAGAACCGAAAGATGGGGATTTTTGAAATTCTTGCCCAAATTAATTTTTTTTTTCCGAATAACCTCTCACTCTCACTTTATATTGCAAAACTTTTCTGGAATTCAAAAAAACAAATACTAAAATAATAGTTTGAGGTACACCTCAAGTTTTCAAATTTGGGGGTAAAAGGAAGAAGAGAGGAAAGAAATTATTAGGTTTTGTGTATCGTTATGTTATATTAAAAAACTAATAATATTTAATTACTTGACCTGTAAATATTAGTGGGGACTATTATAGTTATATTTAATAATTTTTCAAGAAACATAGCAAAGAAAAATTAAATGTATTTAATCAATGAAATGATGAAAAATAATAAAAACTATGAACATGATAAATGATGTGTTGAAAATAATAAATAATTGAAGAAGAAAAGAAATAGAAAAATAAAGAATATAATGATTTTTTTTATATAATTTGGCACTGAATAAATATATTCTCTGAATTTCATATATATTTTTTATAAGAGATAATACTATCTCAATATGAGCAATTAGTTCTAAATATTTAAAATAATTGTTTATTCAAGGTTTGAATGAGAGAGTATATTGATTAAAAATAAATAATATTGAATGAGTTAATCCACGTACTTAATCATTAAAAAAAATTATGATTGAAATCAATTCTTATTTATTAAGTTAGGAAAATGTGTGAGAAGCAAGATGTAATTAAAATTAAATCGATGAATTTGAATGTAATTTTTTAAGAAGTTAGTAATTTTGCATGAAGACTTTTTTTTATATGGTATGATCCAAAAAGAAAAAATACATTAAACATTTAAATAAAACATCAAAAATACCAAATGTCGTTTTTTTGTGTGTGCTATATAAAAGGTAAATGTAAATATGTGTATAAAGGTATTGTTATTAGTTAGTAGTAATGAATTGGAAAGAACATCAAGGTGTGACATGTGTCCACCAAAGTGATAATCTTAACCATCTTTCTTATTCATCTCAAACACACTTATATTATCATATCATCAAGATTGTGACCAATTTTCTTTTCTTTGTGGCCGACACTCTTCCACCTATGTGATAAATTAATGTGGCAACCTCAAATGTCAAATTTCATTGATAGCTCAACCATACCATATGGAAAGTTTAAAACTACACCATATTTTCATCAATGTGATAAGTGAGTAACATGTTCATAGATTTAATACATAATCATGAAAAAAAAAATAGATTCATTAATCTTTTTACATTATTATGTTAATTTATGTTTCGATAGTTTGATTTTTGATTCTGAAACAAATATAATCATTTACCTCTTTACCTTAAACCTATATTTATAGGTTTCAGAATGAACTTTTAATTAACATCTTCTTAATCATGACCTAAGAAAAATACTTTACCTATAAACATATATACTTAGTTTGATCAATATTAAGGACCAATTGATCAATAACTTTTATTAGTGATTTTTCAATTTTTAAGAGTTAACTTTAGATATGGATATGAAAGTTGATCACCTGATCAACTGTTGACTAGATAGTCATATAGTACAATTTATAATTTAAATATAATTTAGTATATAGGTTTTCTAAATCAGAATTGATAGAGTACTTTTTGCATAATTGAAATTTATAATTAATGAGTAGTTTTGAATGTATTAATTTTTGTATGTAAAAGTAGTAATTCAATTTATAAGCCACAAAAGTTTAAAGTAATGTATACACCTCAATTTTTGTTATTTTTTAAATACTAAAAAATAATTCTATGTTTATAATTGTATTTAAAAATTAGAATTTTACGTTTCGTGTTAATTAACATTTTATTATAAAATGTCTTATAGAATTTATGTTTTAAATTTAGAACTTTAGCTATAATTCTCCTAGTAAGAAGACTCTCAAACGTTAAAAAATATATGGCTATAACAGTTCAAACTTTATAAAGAAACTGTCAACATGTAAAAAAAAATAAAAATAAAAAGAAAAGTTTGAATAGAATTTTAAAAATATTTTAGGCAAACCTTTTTTCAAAAGGTTTATATGGAGTTGTACGAGAGGATGTGATGATTTTGTAACCTACATCAAAAAAATCTTTTGGAAAGTTATTTAAAAAAGAAAATCTAATAGAAGAAAACATTAATAGCTTAATTTATATATTATTAAGTCATCATAAACTAAGTCAGATATAGTTATTATTTATAAATTGTATAAATTTCAAATAATTAAAATAATTATAAATATTGCTGGTGTTACTTATAACTTATAATAAAGTATTTTTTTATTATTTAAATATACAATGTCTTTAAGTTAGATGTTAAGAGAAGTACATAATATTTTTTAAGATTATACATTAGATTCTTCTTAAGCATTAAGTTTAAACACAATAATACAATGTTTCTTTTAGATAAAGTATAAGAAATTTTCAAAAAATTGGTTATGTATATTTTAACGTCTTGTTCAATATTTCTAATACATTTCTTCATACTAAAACATATATTGTTGGCATTAATAGTCTAATAACGATTCGATAACAAATAACATAATAAATTTAATAAAAAATAAACATTAGTATGATAGTCTAATATAATTTAAAAATATAAATTTTATATTTAATTCAACTTATAAAATATTGATTTATAAAATTTATTAAACGAGATTTTTATTCATTGTATATTATAAATTTATTTTATGTTTGACATAAAATTTTAATATTATATTAAATATATCTTTTATTACTGAAACACAAGTGTCTTAATTTTAGTTTTAAATAAAGAAAAAACTTATATCTTTGTATTTGGACTAAAAATAAATAACATATTGCCTAAAACTAATCTACACATAAACTAATTTGTAAATTAAAATTCTATAAACTAATTTTATTTCATGAAAAAATAAATTTTATAATTTTGTCTTTTAAAATTACTTATGCAAAAATTAATCCAAACACGTTTTAACAAAACGTAAGCAACATGAGGTTTAACTCTAAATTATAGATAGTGGTTGATAGAATATATGCAAGATTTTGAGGTAAATCTCTGGAATAATATTGACTATTTCCTTTATCAAATATTAACTATTTTCTTTAACTTTTAAAAGTGGAAATTAATAACAATGGTTGTTTATATAAATATTCCAACGCAAGAATAATTTATGGAACATATTGGAACTCGTGAATCACACACGTAATTATTATTATAAGATGAAGAAATTTGACAAAAATAAAATAAAGTGTAATAATGTACCAGTTTTCTTTATAATCTATAATGTTTAACTTTTTTTCTCAATATAATTAATTATTATAAAATAACTTTTTTAACATACAAATTAAAAAATGCAAGTCAACTTCATTCGTATAAACCAAACCATAGAAACATTTAACATTATTATTTAGTTATAAATGACCGTTAATATGATTTTTAATAACACCATTCTAAAAATTAATAAACTTTGAGATTAGATAGCATGCCTGAACTTTATGTCATTAAATACTAAATCTATCAATGCTCCAAAATTTAATACACATAATTATCAAAATAACATCACATGATTGAACTATTTAATCCAAATTCTAAAGAAACATTAAGTAAATATGTGTAAATACTTTTAAAATGGATAAAGATACTCAGACAACATATTTTTTGTCAATATTTAAATATCATCTACGTGTCATTATGTGATTGGTTCATGATGGTATTTATAATTATTATTATTGATTGTAAAATAATTTTAGATTATAATAACACATAGATGATATTTAAATATTATAAAAAAATATTATTTAAGTATTATTATCCTTTTAAAATAAACAATTCCATTGAAACAAGAAGTATTATATTTTATAGGTACCTAGTTAGTTAGCTAGTGCATCACATCAATTAACAAAGGTTGTTACACACAATTCTGCTTTTCTATATTATATAAAAGTTTACAATGTCAAAGTCACACAATATATTAATAAAAAGGCATGAAAGTTGAAACAAACTCATTAATAGCTATGAAGCTAATGGCTATACCCAACCAATAACCTCAGTTTTTATGACACACTTGACTTTGGTCCAACCATTACAATTAAAAAATTACAAAATTTAATGTTTAATATTTTACTTAAGATTTTATATTTTATATTAGAAAAGTAAGATTAAGTTTGTTTCATCGTTATAAAATCAATTTTTAAGATAAAGATAGTTAATTTAATCTTATGTCTATTATTTTTTATTCTTAATAAAAAATAATTATTCAAAAATTATTATTAGTATTATTATAGATTCAGATTATAATATAAATAGAAACTAATTTTCATTTATCAAGTTGATGGTAATATGGGTCATCTAATTCTGTTTTGATCCGTTCTGCATTTTATTTTCAAAAAATAACCAGACCATTTCATCTCAGATAAAAAAAAATGCAGGGTTAATTTCTTTAACTTGTTTTATATCATTTTGTCTAAAAAGTTTAATAATTTTATTTTTATTTATTAAATTAATAGAAATAATAATTTCTATAAATTTATTTAATAAAATAAATAATATTCATAATTTCTAATTTCTAAGCACAAATATATTAAAAATAAAAATAATTTGAAAAATAAAAGAGTAAACTCAATCAGATGAGTCACTTTTAAATGGACTTAATGCGAATGAGCAAACTATTGAATAAAAAATAAACGTGAATGAACAAGTTCCTCCTACAAATAAACACAACAACATGTACTCTAAAGACATTGATAGACAAACAATTAACAATTCGGTAACAAATCGGTTAAATAACTTTTAAGATAGTTACAACTGATTAACAGTTAATAAAATATTAACTATTTATTAATAATAAATGAATATTTTCTTTCTACTAAATATTATGACGCAAAATGACTAAAGTTAAATAATGAAAATCATCACTAAATTCATTCATTCTTCATAAAAACTTTCAATGCTTTTTAACTTGTGTAGATAATTAGTTATGGGAACGGACTGCCCTGCATTATTATACCTACAAGTCCATTTATCAAAAGTAATTTAAGAAAATTTTAATAAAAGTTCACAAATTTAATATATATATATATATATATATATATATATATATATATATATATATAATATTGTAATTAGAAAAGAAGAATGATTAATTAATATATAAACTTAAAACAAAGTTATGAGCACACGTTACTCTCCCATGTGTGACTTTTTTTTTTTTCTTCCTTTGCTTCTGCGTATTGGTTTTAACTCTTATGGCCATCACATGGTCAGAGGTGTGGCTTCACGTGTTTGGCTTTCGATAACAATATTCAAAGCATCCCAAACTTCTCAATTTTCTGTCACTTGTCCCCATTTCGGTACAAAGCATCCATGCTAAGTTATTTAACTACAGTTTTTTTCTAATGAAGATTACTTTCAAATTCAATGTGCAAAATTTAAGGTCACACTTTTCTGCTATATATTATACAAAAAGAAAGCCACAAAGAAATCTTATCTCTTATGTAATTTTATGATTCTGGTTTCCTACTATAGTGTTTCTTTTTTGTATCTTTCCTTGGCAAATTCTATATAAAAACCAAAAGTTTTGGAGTTGCTTTTGGAATCTTTGGAAAAAGATCTAAGAATTAGATAAAGGAATTAAAAGCACTGAAATGGGATTAGAAATATAGGGTAACCTTTGTCTTTTGCTTAAAGTTTGTTAATGGAGAATGGCATAGAGATGTTGATTAATGCAGGAAGAGGGAATTTTGAAAGAAAGAAAAGAGAAACATAGCAAAAGGGATTGATAATGGCAAAGTGACACACTAGTCACCACAATTTTAAGCTTTTCCACGCGTAAGATGCTCCAATAACACAAAATTTTTTAAGTCACTCACTTGTTTGTCAAAAGTGGGGAATCACTTCATTTAATACTGAAGCCTCGCATTCTGCTTTGCCTGCTTCAAAAATGAAAGAAGCTATTGTTGGAAGTCCCACGTCGACTAGAGATAAGAGCAATTTATAATATATAAGTGGAGTGCAGATTTCACCTTACAAGCTGATTTTGTGAGATTGAGTTAGACTTAGAACCCATTTCTAACATAGTATCAGATCAATATAAAAAGTTACTCTCCTGTTAGGAATCGATTTTCTAACGGCTATGCTGCTATATTGTTTCTACATTTAAGATTTTGCTACCTTTCTACTAGAGATATATAACCACGTAATGAATTCAACTCTTTGTAAGCACAATCTTATCTTATTAGTTACATATAAAACAAATGTTTAAGATGGTGATTTCTTTGTTTACTAGAACGTGATTTAGAGAGAATGAGACAAGGAGAAAAAAATATGAAGTACGACTTATCCGACCGACAAGTTCTTTTTATAAAACAGCACCATGCGTTTATAACATGGTTGGATTAGTTTATTTAAAAAAACTACCAACTTGGTGTTTAAAACTCAATTAAAAATTATAATTTTTTTTTAAAATAATTAACTTATCTACATTACATATAAAAAAAAAAATATAACTTAGGCAAGTGGAACAACAGCTGAAACTTTTTTTCTGTGGAATGAAAAGGCAGGTTGCTCTGCACCTTCATGGAAAGTACAAACCGACATGGATTTTAGTGATTAGTGAGTGAAGAGAAGAGAGTGGTCACCCAATTGTAATGCACAAAGGCACCCTTTTCTTGCTAAAATGCTTTTCATCTATTGCAATGTTATTGTTGATTGAATGTCAATTATCAAAAACACTCTACTGAAAATAATTGTTAGAAGTCCCACATCGACTAGAAATAAGACTAATAAGATACAAACCTCATTTTTTGAATTACTTTTTCCCTTCTTTTACCTTCTTAATAACGAAATTAACAAACTAAAAAAGTACTAAAGAGAAAAGAAAATGAGATTACATGTTACTTACTATGTTATGTGCCACACAGGGAATACATAGATGCAAAAACCATCTTTCTCCATCATATGGTCGACGAGATAAACATATTAAAAAAATTATGAAACAAAACTGAGTATAAATAACTTTACATTTTCTCTCATAGTTATGTGTGTTTAGTTAAGTGATAGTCTTTTAGGCCTTGTTCACTTGAGTGGATTTGTGGGAGAGTAATTGAGAGAATTTGAAAATAATTTTTTTTGTTGTTTATTTGAATAGATTTGAAGATAAGTGAAAGTGAATTTGGGAGTAAATTTTTTTAATCTGTCACATAAATTAAATCATACACTAATTTTCACAAACTTTACTTTTAAATCCACTCTCGTTTAGCTCCAAATTCACTCAAATAAGCAACAACAAAAATTACCTTCAAATTCTCTCAAATCCACTCAATTACTTTCCCTCAAATCCAAACAAAACCTTAGTCTTTTTCTAAACTTCATAAAGAGACGTGTCATTAGTAGTATTAGTCTTAGTAATGACTAAGGCATTTAATCTATAGTTATTGTAATATCTAAGTCAAAAACATCTATTTGAAACTAAATTTGTTTAAACCAATCAACATAGTTTATCCTATTAAACTTGACTACTCTATTGTTTAAACCAAATAAATTTATGAAAGCTGGAAACAATATACAAGTACATACATTAATGTTTTGATAAAATTAGTAGACTTTAAAAAAATAACTATATTAGTCATACATTTAAGTTTATCTTTCAAACACATTTAAACTCATAGATAATCATATAAGTAATTCATTTAAGTTCTTTTTCGGATGAAGCTAAACTAATCAATTTCATATAATTAAAATACTAAAAAAATATAATGTTTATAATCATACTTTAAATCTATATGTAAAGTATATACAAATATATTTACTACGTGAAATGTCTCACTTTTAATGTTATTAATTATAAGTAATGATTTATCTTTGGATGATTCATAAATGTTTTATAACAATTAACTTTAATTGCAAAACATTCAATCTAAAACTTTAATCATTCATGTAAAAAAATATTAATTTACACTTAGAAAGAGTAGACTTTCCAAACCAATGCTTTTAGTTTGCAATTAAATTCTCTCTCTAATATATATATGGAATAAAACCAATAATTGAAGTGATTAAATTACCGTAACATAGACAATGTTTCCATTGCCTTGATGCAGCAACATTAAAATTGCTTTTCATACTGTAATTAATTCATTATGTAACGTGTTTATTCCAATTCAAGATACGATGCAAAAGTGGGGTTTTGCTTTTCAATCGTGACTTCAGATCTAGTTTCAATTGAAACAAAACAATTATTCGTTCAAAATGCAATTTCATATTACATTTTCAGTCGAATTCATTAATAATATCATCAATTTCTTAATCTCAATGGTCAAGAGATCCCATCTTAACCAAAATTAGGTTGGTGTCATAATTTTGAAAAACCTACTACAATATTTTTTTTCCAAAGAAGATAGGACTTTTACCAAATAATCTTTTCTGACTATTTTTATGTATTGGCCCTAAAACCATCACATTACGCCCACTTTAATTAAAGTCATATTCTTAATTACATGTGTCACATTATTAAATAGCACCTATACAATAATAAGATGAGACTCATTATAATAAAAGCTTCTTAAATGTAATGGACTAAACCACAAATAGATACTCCTTTAAAAACTTCAATAGACATTGGTCATCTATCTGCAAGAAGCATTTGATTTAGGATAATGATATTTAGATAACATTTTTTTGACAACATTTGAACATTGATTACGTGTCAATCTGTGATTGGTCAAAAATTACTCTACAATAAATAATAATAATAATCATAAACATTATTGTGGAGTAATTTTTGACCAATCACAGATTGACACGTAATCAATGTTCAAATGTTGTCAAAAAAATGTTGTCTAAATATCATTATCCTTTTATTTATATTTCACTTTTATCTCATCTTTACATCAATCAAAAACTACCATTGCTGAAAGCTTTACGATTCTATCCAATCAGAATAAGTTATCATTCTACCCCTTTTTCTAGAAGTCATATGTGTATTCTTCTATTTTATTTTTGGTCTGAGATGAGTTGCATGTAACCCAATTCCTTCATTCCATTATTTGCATGCTGGTGCTTTCATCGGATCATTGATTTGATCTCCCTCTGTATGGATAGGTGTCTGTGGGTAGAAATTTTGAAAAGGTGAAGTTTAAGAATAACAATTAAGTGAGAAAAACTAATTTTAACTCTTACGTTTGAATTGTCTTGTTTAATTGTACGACTCTCTCAGATTGTGATTTTAATTTTATGTTCTAGGTATGAAATTTGAGATTTTTCTATAATATGAATCATAAATGTCATATTGTTGATTGATTCGATCCTTTTGTGGTATGTTAGTGCTGTTAAATTGCAAAATAGAGATTTAAAATTTATTAATTTAATATTGTGTTATATGGAACTAATATTGTCACGTGTGTTTAAAATTTATTAATTTAAATATACTAAAAATTATATTATGTTTACATTTATATACTTATGTAATTATTAATAACATACTTATATATAGTATACATAATTTTATAATTATAACATTGAACTAAACAAATACTAAACTTATTTGTTCAAGTATATTGTTATTTATTTCTAAAATTGGAGCATTTAACATTATTATTATTATTGGCATTAGTGTAACATTCCATTTAATAAAGTAAAATTACTAAATAAAAGTTACACAAATGATAAATAACAAGTAAGTGAGTTAAAAAATATAACTACTATATTATAGTCATCCATAAAACATGCATTTGAGTATAACAAGTTATATACACACTAAACGGAAGTTAATAAAACTTTCAAAAGAAAAGGCTTATACATGATATAATAGAACCTAACTATGTTGTTGCATCTCCCCCCATCTTACATTAAACTAACTAGAATATCATCATTTGCTCACACTATTAAGATGATCATCGCAAATAGGAAGAAACAAACAAACAGACAAACAGAAAAGAAAAGATAAACTAATGTATCAAAAGGTTTAGCCTAACATTTAAAATATACAAGTTCTTTTAAACATGCATGCCAAACACATCAAAGGCTCATACATTCATACAATAGTTGACACTAACTCAATAACTTAGGGCTTCAATTTATACTCTACAAAGTCATATACTAGGGGTTATCACCCTACTATCTACAAGATTAATCCCATTCCTGCCTAGGACCTAACCAATGTCCATAGATTATGACCTTCTGCCACTCTTATTATTTTTGTTATTTGAAACATTGTGCATTTAATGCTTTACATTGCATGTTCAAAACAACTTTGTCAATTTTTCTATACATGTAAAATCATTTAAGCACATTTGAAAAGATACCAAGAATTGATTCATAATATGAACTAATTGAGACAGTTGAAGATATGAGTACCCATTGAGATAATCATGCGAGGACTAACAGAAAATTTAAACTTATTTTAAAAGGTAATTTGATTTAAGTTATACTTTAAATTATTTTTTATTTAATGTTATATTTTAAAGATTTTTTAATTATTTTTTTAAAACTAAAATAAAAAATAAATAAATAAATCTACTAATATTTATTAAAAATACTTAACAAAAAAGTTGAACTTTTTAGACGAAACGAATTACGAGTAGATTTCTCTTTTATTTGTCTTGACCTGTTCTCACATCTAATTATACTATTTTTGTTATATCAATTATTATGAAAGACCTATATTTTTAAGTAAATAGATAATATAAAAAAAAGTAATTAAAATAAAATATATAAGTTAAATATAATAATTTAAAGCAATATAACTTTTTCTGATGCATGTCTTAATAATAATAATAATACTATTTAAAAGTTAGTTATTTTTAACTAATCACACTTTTGTAAAACAATAATATTTTATTTCTTCACAAAGCTTTCATATTTTTTTAGGATTTTGATATCTTTTCTCTCCGCCAATTTAAAAATTTCTTAAAAAACTAGTAAGACAAAGTATTATTACATACAACCATTACTAAAGATCATTTCTATAATTATTGTTTTAAACATTTTTCAAAATATTTTATGTGTGATGTTTTTACATACTAATTATCTATATTTTAACTAGAGTGTAACCCATGTGACGGTTGAGTTAATAAAAAGGGAATAACTNCTTTTTTTTTACTATTTTCTAAATAAATAGATAAAATACAATAATGAAAAATTTAAAACTAACTTTTTATATATCATATTTATCCCATACTTTTAAAAACTATTAATTTTAAGGATAAAAGTTATTAATAGGTGAGCAGTTTCTAAGTTTATTACATTTTGTTTTATTTTAGTTTAATAAGATTTATTGCATCTTATTTTTTGATCAGATTTATGCCTTTCAATTTTTCTATAAGATGTAAATAAATTATATTTTTGATTACTTTCTTAACCCATATTTTTAGAACAGAATAGTATTTTTATATGATAATATGTATTCATCCACTATTAAAACCTTCGTTTTAATTCTTTTTAATAACGGAAGTAGCTTAGTTGTATTAAAGACTCAAATATTATATTAAATAATGTAGAAAATAAAAAAATCTTTTAAATATTAATGTACATTCAATTTCCATCAAATATGAAGGAATAGATTTTCTTGTGGCACTGAGAATAATATAAAATATATTGCTGATTCTTATCATAAAAACAATAATCATAATTACTATATTTTTTAATTATTTAATTGTAATCATTATCATTATATTCTAAAATAATAAATATTATTCTATTACATTTTCGTAAGATTTGTGATAACATAATAATTAAGTATA
>NC_028360.1:7601617-7603263 GCF_000741045.1 Vigna radiata var. radiata
AAAAGTATAGTAGATAATTATTTAAAAAATAATAATTTAGAAAGATAATTAGATTTATCATTTTGCAAGAAAAGGTTGTACGAGCTTATAAATATAACAAGAGTTAATTAGTGATCATAATTGAAAAATAGTTGNAAGAGAGATCATTGATTGAAGAAGAGAGATGTTTAATATAATGGCTAATGAGGTTGATGATAACATCTATGACTTAAACTCAGAGGAGTNGAGGAAGATTTTAGAATCCCTCAATGAAGAAGATNCATTGAGNGTAGACGAAATTTTGAGAGAAGTTAATGATGAATTATCCAAACTTTTACCTATTCAGNTATTTNATATNTATCATTTCTCTCTTATTNTATATTAGGTTTCAATAATATTTTTCTATTACATGTCTTTTCTTCCCCAATATTTTAGGTTTACATGCAAAACTCAAATCATACCACNTTTCTTNTATTTAGATTGTTTAACATTTAGTATGACATAATCATCCTATTCAAATCCTAACACAACACACATAAACGACTTTAATTAAATAATCATATCANAAATGAATTCTAATTTATATAATGAATTTAGTTTATTATAACCTACTNAGTTTTTATCTAATAAATTTAAAAGACATAATATACTTGGAGTATACAAAGTTAGGATACATAGCTCTCACACTTAATGTNTTTTTTGTGATGTACACGTTCTCATAGCGTCATTTTTCATAATTATATGACCTATGTCATTATATATAGCTAATCTAGAATTAACCGCAGTAAGTAATTAAATTTTAGTAGTAGTTAATACCACAGATCAATTTAAACTTTACCAATAATAGAGGTTTTTTTATATACATAATAGATGTACATATTATAATATTTTTCCTTTCTCCAATATTTAAATCATTTTTAGGTTATTAATTTTGAAAACAATTCCTTAATCATAAAATTATATTAATTTTATAGTTTTTTAATTTTATAATCCTTTTTTATTACGTATTTTTATGTGTATGATTTGAGCACTTTAATGATCTTAATTTTTTAATGAAGGCTCNTGTGAGTATGAATCATCCATTAGANCTTTCACAAGATCCAGTGACATTAGTTACAAATAATATTCAAAGTTCTTGTGAAGACCTCTTTGTTGNTGTTCATGATCAAGGTGTTGCTTTTGCTTATGGTCATGTTCCAATTCCTTCGAGTGTTGTTCTTGCCACTAATAATACTCAACTTCCTTCTCCTCAAAACATTACTTTATCCAATCATATTTGGTCTAGTCGGGTTCAGATTTCCAACAACTCAAGTCACTTATCTTCCAAGCCACATCATAAACGATATGAGCGTTGGACAGAAAATGAACACAGGTGCATTTCAATGAAGTTTTAACATTTCATTTTTCTTAAATACTTTGAATTGTGTACCTTATAATTTTACATACAAATTAAATATATATACCCATGTGTGTGTATATAAAAGTGGATAAAAAATTTAGTTACTATATCTTTTTATGACTTAACTTTATTTTTCTACAGACTATTTCTTTTCGGACTTAAAGCTTGTGGTGAAGGTGATTGGAAAGGCATTTCTGAATTATATGTTGTATCAAAGACTCCGTCTCAAGTAGCAAGTCATGCTCAAAAATACAAGATTCATCAAAAG
>NC_028360.1:7610522-7628133 GCF_000741045.1 Vigna radiata var. radiata
TATAAATAAATACATGTTTTCTCTTTAAGTATAACTATTATTAAAATTATTTTTTTATTTAAATAATAAACTTACGTACTCATAAAAGTAAAGCCAGTTAAACTAAAAAAATATTAGGGAAAAAGTCTCTTCATTAACTAAAGTATATGTATATGTTTTTAAATTTTAGATTTCTTGTTTCCATTAGGTTTCTATTGAGCCTTCCAAACATGTTCTTCCTTCTCTTATCATTTCGTTGGACAAAATATCATCCAAAGATTATGTGTTGAATTGGGTAAATCACATGGAAAATTACAATAATTCAATTGTCACAGTTCCTCACAAGAAATGCAAGCATCGGACTGAAGAGGAACACAAGTACTTTTCAATGAACATTTTAAGATTTTATATTTACTTTTTTCCATGTTTTTTACCTTTAAATATCATATTTAACAAGATGTTTTGTTGTTTGTTTTGACTCTTATCTATCAGGTTATTTGTACTCGGACATGCCAAATATCAAGAAAACTGGAAAGAAGTTTCAAAAAATTTTGTCCCAACAAAAACTCCAACCCAAATTGCAAGTCATGCTCAAAAATACTTCCTTCGTCAAAACCTCTCAGAGAACCAAAAGAAAAAGGAAAAGCATTCATGACATAACGTTGCAAAACATTGCTACTGTTGTAACTCCTCATGAATTTTTAGAATGCAACTAGAAAAATGAAAAATAGAACAAAATATACTCAGTTTATTATAGAAAGTTGGATTTTTTAACAATTATCTTTGATAGAAAGTTTGTTATTGTTTCCTCACCAAAAACGTTTACATAAAATGATTTTCAATACTTGTAAATATATAGGATACCTATGTGCATATTGCAATTTGAACAGCTGTATTGCCCTGTTTCATAACAAATTTTGGAAGGTGAGACAAAATAATATTGGATAAGTTTACATTGGGATGAAGAGTTCAACAAAAGATTTTATATGCGTTTCTTCCTGAAAATCTTATTCTAAAACTTATTCCGACTTTCATGGACAAATCCTCAAAACTACATAAATACAAATATTGATTTATTTGAGAGACTTGCATTTTATAAGTTAATTGAAAAGGGATGGAAACAAATGTTACATTTAACGATAAGCATATATACGATTAAAATATAGCCAAAGATATAAGAAATGGAGAGACACTTGAGAAGTTGAAAGAGACTCGTCATCATAAATGATGTCCAATAAACTCTCAAAATTAGGTTTATAATGAATCCATCACACGGATTCAACTAAAACCTCAGAATCCCTACATTTTATTGATAAAACATAAAAATAAAAAATAGAAATCACTACACTATGATTATCAACTTCAAAATTCATATGCTGACATGTTTATAAACTTTTAAAGATGTAGAAAGAATACAAGTTAAAATGTAATCTTAAAGATGTACAGAGAGTAAAAGTTAAAATGATTAAAGTCAAAATTACAACAGTGGCATACCAAATCTCGAAAATTACCCTATACTTCATATGATGCTTATTATGAGGGAAATAAAACTAGCACAACAGAAATAAATGTTAGTTAATAATTTACATGCTTCATTACTGAGCCTTGAACACACTGAGTGCACCTTATCATTGAGCATCTGATCAAAGCTGAATGTGTAATTCGTTAATCTGTTGATCCCCAAATCAGCATACCTACAAACACAAATTGAAGACACTAACATAAGGGGCATAGCAGTGGGACAATTTTTCTTATATTTATTATCTTTTAGATATAAGAAAATCAAACAGTGGGACACTTTTTCCATTCTCTCTGACTGCAGGGAAATAGCAATTTGAACAAATGCCTAGGTAGCATAGAAACAATTTACTATCCTAGTTCATAATAAAGCAAGCCAAGATAAATTTGATCCAATATTATAGAATTTCAATCTCATTGTTAGGGTATATGAGAGGAGGTATAGGAGAGACAGAAGAGGACCGAACGGGAGAAGACATGGATCGAACGAGAGAAGGCAGGGAGCGAGTTGACCAAACGGTAGACAAGGGAGGACAACCAGGCCGAACGATAGAAAGTAGGGAGCGATTTGGCCGAACGGTAGACAAGGGGGAATGACCAGGCCAAACGGTAGAAGGCGGGGAGCGAGTTGGCCTGGAGACAAGGGGGAGCAACCAGGTCGAACGGTTGGAAGCAACGAGGAAGCATCCTAACTGTCACAGCATTAGGATGAGCAGGGAACTAATTAGAGTAATAAGAGAGATATTTTGAGAGGATATTCAGTAAGAGATAATTAGAGTAATCAAAGTCATATCTTAGTATAATATTCGATATAAGTTAAATACAGTAAATAAGGTTAAATATATTCGTATAAGATAATTATAGCAAATAGGGTTATTTTCTAATATTCAGTACAGGTTGGGCGGGAAATAATTAGTATAAATAAAGGGGAAGCCTAGAGTTAAAGGCATGCTTTTGATTATTGAGTGTTCTTAAGGGGGGTTATGCTCCAAGAACAGTTGACGGAGGTTATGCTCCCAATTATTGTTTGTTTTCTTTGATTCAGTTATTTCTATCAATAAACAAGGTTTACTCAGCAACCATCTATTGTTTTGTGTCTGCGAGAGTGCGTGAGGAAGTTTTCTAGTTATGTTCCCTACTTGGATACGTAACAATTGGTCTGACCTGTCAGATCCTGTTGAAAGGAGGGAAAGACATCATGGAGGGAAGAGTGAATGCAATCGAAGGGAAACTGGAGGTCGTAGAAATCTCCATGGGGGATTGGAGGTGGCAGTCCAAGAACTGGTGAAGGTGATGGGAGAGCGAAGTCGACAACATGAAGGAAATTCGGATGGAAGCCAAGGGTCTGTTAACGGAAAAAGGAGGAGGAGGGTGAGAGAGATGGTGGCGGGCTAAATGAGGACATCGAGAGGAGCAATTGAATTGGAGGAAAAGGGTTGAGTTACCCCTTTTTGAAGGGATTGATCCGTTGAATTGGATCAATAGAGCGGAAAAAAATTTTGAACTACGAGGAGTATCTAAGGAAGAAAAGAGTCGCCTACCCTATATCAGCATGAAGGGAATTGCTGGACACTGGTTCAAACTCTGGAGGAAGAAGGCCAGGAACAGTTCGTGGGCAGGATTAAAGGAGGCAATGGTGATTCGTTTTGGAGGATGAAGCCAGGGATCAGTCTTCGAGAGGTTGGCAGCCAGGAGGCAATCAGGATCGGTGGAGGAATATATCCAAGATTTGAAGTCTTAGTGGGTCAAACTAAAGGAATAGTTGAGGAAATACTAATGGGATACTTTATAGCCAAACTATAGGAGCAAATACGGAATCAAGTGTGAATACTTGATCAACAGGAATTGATTATCGCTTTGAGGATGGCAAGGGACGCGGAGGAGCTCCAAGGAGGGGCGAGAAATGTAGGCGAAAGTATGACCAAAATTCAATCTTGGGGAAAACTGAACGGTGCAATGACACAGATGGATACCAAGAGAACAAAATTTCCATTTCCATACCTAATGCACTTACAACATCCTCCTTGTTCCCTTTTTTAGGAGACTGACTAGTGCCAGTATCAATAGAGTAATGAGTATCTTCATACCTTTGTAAAGAAACAGGCTCCCCAATGTCATTTTCAAGCTCGTGGTCACTAACATCCTTTTCATCTTTGACAGCGAAAGAAACTCCAAGATTAGGATCCACTTTAATGTTCCCAAAATTAGAGGCATCTTCAGGCATCATTTATTTTCTTCGCAAGGATGGTTCCCTTTCTAGCTTTCTTTGTCTGGTTCACCACGAAAATGGTAATAATCCTGTCATAGGCAATGGTAAGGTATGAACCAATAGTATACAACAATGCTACTTACTAATATGCATATATCCAGCTCTACCCTGAACACATGCACCACAAAAATATAAAATTAAAAAGGAATCGTGTTCTGCAAAATTCCTCACCAACTAGGTTGGTGACAATTTAAAAAGATTCCTGAAATATGCAACTTCAGTACAAAATCACGTCGATATTAGAGTGCCCATACAATTACCAGAAACCAAAATTATGGCAAAACATACTAAGTCGAGAACAGTCACGATTCTACCATTTTCCTTATACAAACTCACTCCCGATTCCTAACCACTTCTTAAAACTGCGAAACAAAAATTGAAGGAAAAAAAAGGATAAAACCTTACCTGTGATTGTAATTGATGATATGGATCTTCTTAAACCTTCATAGTAGCTTTATGGACCATGGTTTCCTTGTATATTTTGATGACAATAGAGAGGCAGTGATTGCGGTGCCATGTTCTGGCACGTTAGCAGAAAAGCTTGTTGAAAATGTTGGAAGGGAAAGTTCGAAGTCTCACATCAACTGATGATAAATTCAAATTATAATATATAAGTAGGGTGCAAATCTCACCTTACAAGTCAGTTTTGTGGATTGAGTTAGGCTTAAATCCCACTTTCTAATAAGGAAGATAAGGCTAAATTATAATATATAAGTGGGGTGCAAACCTCACCTTACAAACCGTGAAGAATGAGAAATTGAGACGTAGAGGGAAGTCATTCGCCAAGAAAATCACGGAGGTGCAAAGTGAAAGTCCAATTCATGTGGGTAGTGGGTAATGGTTCAGGTTGTCAAGTTAAATTAAAGAAGTGAAGAAGGAGAGTTCAATTTTGCTACAACAGATAAGAGATTTTTACTTTAGTAGTTGGAGAACATAGCTGGAAATTATGATACTTAAGGGTGAAAATCAATAAATGGGAAGTTATCAGAATGGTTGTGTTTAAAAGTTATATTGTTAACATGTTGTAGTAAATTAGAAGTAATGAGTAATTAAGTCATTTGTATGGTGTTTTATAGCGGAAGCAAGAGAAGGTGAAGTGATATCAATCAGGTTTCAATACGAAGTCAATGTTAGCTGAAGTTTTAGAAGGAGTTTATAAGAGGTGGTAGAAGTCAGATGGATGGTGATTTCGGTTTAACATATGCAAATTGGTTAATCATGCGAAAAAAAGATCCTTAAAAGCAGAGGTTTAGAAGTTGAGAAGTTGTTTTGAGAGTAATGGTTAGATCAATCTACACTATCAAACACTAGAGCATTTAGCATAAAGGCAAGGTTTTTCATGTCAGTAAAGTTGTTGGGGGAGCAGTATCTTTGTCAAATAGGTGGTTGTATAAAGAATGTGGAAAGAGTGGGTTGTTCCTTCTATCTGATAAATGAATTTTCAAGGAAAAAAAATTTCTTATTAGGAATAATGTAAAACCCCAGAAATGGTATTTTAGAAGCGATGATAGTTTAAAAATAGTGAGACTCAATTATTTTAATATTAAATGGTTCATTTATAAATAGTTTTGTTATAAACAAGTTTCATTATTTTAAAATGTACCATCTCTCTAAAAAAATACTTTTCTAGAATTCTCTACCTTCTCTTTAAGAGTTCTAACTCCCAAATCATCTCTTTGACAATGAGGAGGTACCTAAACAACCACAGCACAAGGTCTACATTGATCAGTTTCTGCAATAGAGCAAGTATGTTCAGTTTTTTTTTTTTTTTTTTGCTCCTCATTCTTTATTTGAGACCATGCATTAGGATTTCCATTGCATGTGTATTTGGATCTTTCCTTTGAGTTCCTTATTTATCAGAGGTCCTAAGGACTCTCCTTGATATCTTTTCAATGTTTCGTATGTGTATTTATAGTTTTTTGAGTCAAAAGCAACGAGGTGTAGTTCTAGAGCTTAATAGGAAAATTTGTGAGGTAAGGACAGTTAGACCTAGTCTTAGATTTATGTTTGTGATTTAATTTTGTATCCTTATGGATGATAATGTGATTTAAGTGAAATTGTTTTGTTTTTACCAATACACTTGGTGTATAAAGGATGAACAATGATTATGTGATGTTTGAGTGTTTGTATGAGGTGGTTGTAATGCTTTTGCTGTCATTGTTGTGTGGTGAAGTTGTATTTTGGTTTGAAACTGAATTTAAAGTGGTTGGAGTACAGAAGAGTCAATTTCTTTGATTTTAAGGTCAAAAATAGAGATTTTGATGGGTCAGTTTGAGAGATAGGTGATGGAGTGAGGAAGTAACTGTTTTAGTATTGTTATATGGTTATTTGTGACTTGTTAGAAGTGTTCTTTGAGTGAAAACTAATATGGAACATAGAGGTAGTTCGTTAGGATCATTTTGAAGTGTTTTTAGTGTAAAAGAGAAGTTTTAAGTAGTGGGATTTTGAAGCAATGAGTGTAAACTATTTTGGGAAGTTAGAAGTCTGTTATTAGATCTATTATGACTTGTCTATGCTTTCAAATGAGAAAATTTTGGTGTAGAATTGTTAGGTTCATCTTAAGGTGACTTCTTAAGTGTTTTTAGTCAATTTTTGAGGTTTTACATGGTGAGAACTTGAAGCAGAAGGATTGAGAGTAATCTAAGGTGTTGAGGTGTGCTAGCACGTATATTTAGACTTGGTTATGCAGTTGGTGTACTGATATGTATGTGGGAAAGTGTAGAATTCGTTTTGGGATAGCTTAGAAGGATGATTTTGGCTTTGGAGTAATAATTTGGAGTTACATTAATATTTTCAGGTATTTCTCAGTGTTTAGAAGGTCTTTGGGATCAATTAAAATTGTGGGGAAACTGTTCGAAGTCATAATAATTGATTTGGCCATAATTTCTGATTTTAATTGATTATGACATTAACATAATAGATTAAAACAAAAACTTTAGTCTTATTGATTATGTTAGTAACATAACATATTAAAACAGACACATTAGTCTAATCGATTATGTTAGTAACATAATAGATTAAAATGGGCAGTTTTTCCTGTTTTGCTTTATGTGAATTCTGACTTGCCCTAACAGATTATATTACTAATCTAATCAATTATTTTTACAAGTAAAGTGAAATTTTGAATAATCTAAACCAAATTTACTTGTACACATATGATCTATGTTTTTTTATTTTTCTTTATGATCCTAAACAATTTTATTATCAATTTCATATGTTGGATGCAAAGTATTATGAGATGATCAAAGTGTGAATGAAAGTGATGGAAAAGAGATCCAAGGAAGAAATTTTTTTTTATAGTTATCATGTGTTGTAAGTATGAATATAGAAAGTTCAGTCTTGGAGTTCATCCTAACATTCTAATGGTCACTTATTCTTAAGTAAAGAGGGTGAGGATTGTCGTGAGAATAACAGGAGGTCCTAGTCTAGGGACTTTACCTTGGCCTAAGGCGAGTGATAACGAACTAACCTTATGTGGTAGCTTTGGATGGTAGCTTAGGGTGAGCCAGCTGTTTCACCACAACAAGTGCATGAACTGTCATAATTCGATATTCATACCAATTTGGCTAGTCAAGTCAGAGTATTGTCATGCATAAAGTGTTTGATTGGTTTGGTGTAATATGTGTGTCATGATATGTTTAGAAGTTTTAAGTATATTATAATGTTTGTATTACTAGTTTATCCTTGTTTTTGTATTGTCTGCCATGCATGATATGTGTGTCAAGAATGATATCTTTAGAAGTTTTAAATATATTATGAATGTTTGTATTACTAGCTTATCCTTGTTCATGCATAAAGTGTTTGGTTGGTTTGGTGTGATATGTGTGTCATGAATGATATGTTTAGAAGTTTTAAATATATTATGAATGTTTATACTACTAGCTTATGCTTGTTTTTGTGTTATTTGTCTATGTGTTGTTTTCTCTTTTGTGATGATTACCTAAGAGTGTGAGCTTAAACAAGACTTCTTTTCTGTCGTTTCAGTGCGAGGTTGAGAGTAAAGCAACATCATAGATAAAGTTTTGTTTTTCAAGAATAAAATATTCTTCATCTATTAAGTTATCATTATAATGTTTTTTTTTGATAATTTTATTATACTAAAATGGAATATTAGAAATTTAAAGTTTTTGAAATATTTTGATAAATTATATATATATATATATATATATATATATATATATATATATATATATAAAAGTAAATTTTAATAGGTTTAAAATATCACCTTACGCTAAAATTTAAATATTTGATTTATTTTAAAAATTACCGTACCTAGAGTTATCATATTAATACTTTTTATTATCTTAATCGTTATTTATTATCTAAATATTTAAAAAGTATTTTTCTTTTTTTATTGATTATCTAAATATTTTAATATAAAATATTTAAACTGTGATTTTATTTGTAAGATCTTTCAAAATAAATATTTTTAATTTTAAGAAAAATCACTTTACAAAATAAGCTAAAATTTCAATATTGATTTATTTTAAAATTTAAGATCTAGAATTATTAACTTAATATCTTTTATTATCTTAACCGAAATTTATTATCTAAATAATTATTTTAATATAAAATATTTAAACTGTGATTTTATTTTATGATGTTTTAAAAGTTCTTGTGAAGAATTTTTTTGGTGTTCATAATCAACATGTTGTTTTTGGTTATAGTCATGTTCAACGACTCAACTTCTTTATCTTCTATTGAAGTCATATCACAAACGATATGAGTGTTGCATATAAAATATGGGTATATTTCAATGAAATTTTAGCATTTAAAATTTCTTAAGTATTTTTAGTTGATATATATATATATATATATATAAAAGTGGATAAAAAAATTTAGTAGTTACCTTTTTATGAATTAACTTTATTTTTTCTACAAACTATTTCTTCTTAAACTTAAAGCTTGTAGTGAAAGAGATTGGAAAGACATTTCAGAATTACACATTGTATCAAAGTCTCTATCTCAAGTAGTAAGTCATACTCAAAAATACAAGATTCATCAAAAGACCTCAAGAAAAAATAACAAAAGAAAAAGTATTCATGAATAATCTAAAAGACATCATCAATTAATAAGACAACCTTTTGTAATAATGCGTGTTATTGTACACTAGTTAAGTTACTATTTTGTGAAGTATTTTATATATAAATAAATACATGTTTTCTATTTAAGTATAATTATCATTAAAAGCATTTTTTTTATCTTAATAATAAACTTTTGTACTCATAAAAGTAAAATCAGTAAAAGCTAAACAAATATTAGGAAAAAATATTATTAATTAAAGTAGATGTATATGCTTTTAAATTTTAGATTTCTTGCTTCCATCAGGTTTCTATAAAGTCTTCCAAACATGTTCTTCTTTCTCCTACCATGTCGTTGGACGAAATATTATCCAAAGATCATGTGTTTAACTGTGCAAATCACATGGAAGACTGTAATAACTCGATTGTCACATTTCCTTGTGTTAACACCCTGGCAAGTGTACCAGATCGTATCAAGTAATAAATAGACGGTAAGTCCGAATATCGTTTCCCAAGAGACTCTTAGGCCTAGACGTTCATGTGAATTGATTTCATAAGACTTGAATGAATAATAATTTGATTTTGTGATGCAAAGACGAAAATAAACATGTATGCAAAAGCTTTTGATCAATTGGCAAATAAAGATATGAATAAATGGTGGTGTTGAGGTTTACAGTTTCATCCTAATCCACTCTCCTATATCTACTATTCTTATTTGTTATCAATGTTCGTGCAACTTTCTAATTTACTCTAAACCCGATTCCTCAGCGAAAAGAGCCTATCACCAATTACTAGTTTACTATTCCTAGTCTCCCTAGTAATTACTAACGCATTAATGGCAGAAGCTTAAAGCAATTGAACATCCTATTCCTATTCCTAAGTAATATTTCATAATCAAGAGAATTCTCCTCAGGTCTAGATTTCCTCATACGCTCCCATATCGACAAAATCACTGTTCATGAAACTGAATAATTTAAACAATGCAAGCTTTAATCTCAGAGAAGAAAACCCAAAACTATTGATAACAAAAGTATATGAATAAAATAAGAACTTCGATATAAGAGAGTTTAAAAAGGATTACATCGTTCCCCAACAACAAAGGGTTTAGTTTGTTGGAAAACAGGTAGGCTTCGTTTTTACACCAAAAGGGGGGGAGGGGGGTGAATTAGTGATGTTTCAAAAACAAAATCTTTTCGCAATCTTTTATCAAAAGTACAAAGCTTTATAAAATTTCTTGAAATGCAAGTAATGAAAACTTATATGCAGTGGAAAAACGTAGTTGAGTGTGTAAAAAGTAAAGTCGATTGGAATTAAAGAGTGTAGGGATAGAGAAAATCAAACACTGATTTTTATATTGGTTCGGCCAACAATGACTACATCCAGTGTCCTTCCAACCCAGGAAGCAAATGCACTATAATGGTTGCGGTTTTTACAATAAGGAATTTATAGAAGACCTCCACGTCAAAAATATAAATCTCTTCTCTAACCCAAAACCAATTAAAATTGCAATAGAAACATGCATTTCTAGCAGGTTTAGTTAAATCAGTAAATTTCCTAGCATTGGTTCTGTTAGATTGAGCATTGTAGCTTATTCCTTTTTTTATTAATAGCTCTGCCAGAAGATTTTAAAACAGCATTTAAATTGTCTCTACCTTGTGTAAAGTTAGCTAGAGTGCCAGTTAAGTAATCTATCTTTTCAATGTGAGTAGGACAATTTTCACAAACTTTTTCAACAATAACAGTTTTAATTACCGTATCTTTAGCAGATAACAAGGCTTCATTTAACTCTTTTTCTAATTTCTCATTTTCTGCAACAAGGTTATTAATCCTGTATTCATAATCTCTTTTTTCAGAGTCCAGTCGATTAACCTTATATTGTAGTCGCATAGCTTCAGCATGTAGCTCTTTGGATGCATCTTGCAGCAGATCATACTTGACTTCCATTGGTTCATTTGATATGTCTGCATCACTGTCATAATCGTCCCATGTTACTCTTGCCATGTAGCACAGATTTCATTCCTCCTCTTGTTCAGAATCTTCATCACTTGAGCTTTCAGCATCTGAAGTTCTCCCAAGCAGTGTAAGCTCATTTCCTCTTTATATTTCTGCCTTGGGGAAATCTTTTCTTTCCTTTATGCTTTGACTTTAAGTCAGGAAAATCAGGCTTGATGTGACCTTCCTTTCCACATTCATAACACTGGACAGTATTTGTACTGAGACTCTTCTTGCCTTGACCTGCATAGTTAGACAGTTGACTATCATTTTGCATAAGTTGACTAAACTTTCTTACCATCAAGGTCGTCAATTCTTTTTTGTCCATGTTTGTTTCTGAGTTGTTCTTGCTTGAAGCTTTCAGAGCAATGGACTTCTTCTCTTCAATCTCCTCTTCATCCTTTAATCTACCAAGTTCCAACTCATGTTCGCGTAGCTTTCCAAACAAGGTATCCATGTTCATCGTTGTAAGATTTTTGGATTCAGAGATTGCTATGACTTTTGGTTGTCAATTCCTGTTCAGACTTTTCAAAATCTTGATGTTGATCTCTTCCTTATTAAACACTTTCCCGAGAGCCATTAGATGATTTACTATGTGAGTGAATCGTTTCTGTGAATCATAGATGTTTTCACCAGCTTTCATTCTGAACAATTCATACTCTTGTATCGGGGAGTTCTTTCTTGCTCTCTTGACTTCATTTGTGCCTTCATGAGTTACCTCTAAGACATCCCACATTTCCTTTGCAAATTTGCATTGAGATATCCTGAAAAATTCATCAATTGTCAGTGCAGAGGCAATTATATTTCTAGCTTTAACATCATACTGAGCTTTTCTATTTTCATCAGCAGACCACTCAGTAGTAAAAGGTTTTGCAGGCACATAAGGACCATTTAAAGTGGCATCTAAAATTCCTTTATCTTGCGATTCAAGAAAGATTTGCATTCTGATTTTCCAAAAAGGATAATTTTCACCACCAAACAGAGGTGGTCTGTTTTTAAAGCACCTTCACCAAAAGTTTGAAAACAGGAAGCCATCCCCAGGTTTTATAGTCGAATGAAATAAAAACAGAGTCGACTAAATTTTCAAATATCTTATGAAAACCAGCTATGGTGCCAATTGTTGGAAAACAGGTAGGCTTCATTTTTACACCAAGAGGGGGGTGAATTGGTGATGTTTAAAAAACAAAATCTTTTCACAATCTTTTATCAAAAGTACAAAGCTTTATAAACTTTCTTGAAATGCAAGTAATGAAAATTCATATGTAGCGGAAAAACGTAGTTGACTGCGTGAAAAGTAAAGTCAACTGGAATTAAAGAGTGCAAGGATAGAGAAAATCAAATGTTGATTTTTATACTGGTTCGGCTAACAATGCCTACATCTAGTGTCCTTCCAACCCAGGAAGCAAATGCACTATAATGGTTGCGGTTTTTACAACAAGGAATTTATAGAAGACCTCCACCTCAAAAATATAAATATATCTCTAACCCAAAACCAAAACATAGCTGCAATAACAAAAACCAGACTTGTAGCAAGAATCCCCTCTTCTGCAATTTGAACACCACGTCGAACAATCCTCAACGTGAAACTCTTGTATCACAACAGGTCCAATTCCAACAGTCTTCACAGGATGTCAAGCCTCAACAAGTGCAGCAGTCTTCAAAGGATGCCAAGCCTAAAGTGATTAACCCAGAAGCACCTTCTTTGTGCAATATTTAATCAAACAATGAGTGCGCAAGCTATCTCCCTTTGAACCTCCCTCAAGAAAGATCACCACGGTCTTCTTGGAGAATTCTTGGAGTTGTTATCACAAAGAATTCAATCTGAAACAAGAATGAAAATGTTAGATCCCCAAAAGTCTCTGAACAACTCGTGTTCAGCCAATTTATAGTTTTATGTATATCAGATTATTTCTCAGTCGAATAGGTTACTAATTCAGTCGACTGTATTATTACAGTTATAACAGACAGGCAACATAGTATCCTATGGTCAAAAAATAATACATTTCATTTAATACAGTTGATCAAGTCATCAATGCTTAACTAACTTTTAAAAATATAGTCATTGGAGTGCAAGAGCATAACAGAATTCCAAATCAGATCAAAAACATAGTCGAATGTAAACCAGACAAAGTCGACTGACACATGTAAAAACACTTTGAAATTATTTTCAACTCAAAACATCAGAAAGCACTGATTCTCAAAATCTGTACAAAGATTTTAGCATAGTCGAATCCATTAATAATGTAGTCGACTGTACTATAACTTTGTCACACAGTTATAAGTTAATGAAAGTGCTTGTGGTTTTTCACTTTAAAAAATGTGTAGTAAAACATATGTAATAAAGCATTTCACATTGCACATAAGCATGTAAGCATGTTCCACAAATATATCAAACAATCAACATAGGAACATACAACACAGTACATCAAACATATTCAGCAGATATAACAATCAATTCAGCATAAGAACATGTAATGCAGCAACATGTGTGCTGTTATTAAGCAATGTGCTGTCATCATCAAAAACTAGAGTGATATAGAGTTTGTATTGTTAACAATCTCAACATAGTTCACCATTGTCATGGTGAAACTATATGAATTGAATGGAAAGAATGAAAAGATAAACCCTAGATTTGGTAGATTTGAGCTCTCACATCCAAAATCCTCCTTCAAGGGGTGAAAAGAGTGTTTTGTCGTCTTTCTCTGCCAAAAGATCCCCCTAGAATTCGTCTAGGGTCTATTTATAACTCAGAAAAATAACAGAATATTGGCCCAGGCCCATAAGTACAGCGCTCAACGCTGAGTTCACCGCTCAGCGGTAGGTGCGATACTCCACTAGGACGCTTAGCGTTCACGCCCAGGCGTTTGGCAGTGTCTTTATTGAGAAGTCTAGAGCTTAGCGGTGGATTTGGCACTCAACGGTAGGCGCGATTCCATCTTTTCCCCTCAACGTTGGCGCTTAAGCGTCTAACAGTGGATTCCTTCACGAAGCTAACACTCAGGGCTGAAATTGGTGCTGAGCAGTGGTGCAATTCTTCTTTTGCGCCTTTTTTCATCCTTTCTTGAGTCCAACTCCTTCCTTTTTCACTTTCCATCCTTCAATTCCTGTTAAATCCTGTCAAAACAATGTAAAACCAAGCATAATACCTCTAAAACCACCTTTGACTCTCTTGTAACCTAACTAAAGTGCTTTGCATGACTTTAAGCTCATTATAAGTCATAAAGGGTGTGTTTTTATATCAATTTCAAGTATAAAAATAACGGTTTTTAGACCGTTATCACCTTGCAAGAAAATCAAGCATTGAACTGACACAAGTACTTTTCAATGAACTTTCTAAGATAATATATTTCCTTTTTGTCCCTAATTGTTCTTTCAATTTAATTTTCTTAAGTCAGTTAACCAAAATGTTAAATTGTTCAATAATTTTCAATCATAAATCTTTTGTTATACAGGAGTGTGGTTCGAGGAAATAGATTGGAGAACGATGTGAAACTAGAAGATTATACCATTTTAGATCTTGTCCAAGGGTGTCATGTGTTACTACTCCTATTCTAGTGGTTGAGTCCAAAATCTACAATGTCTTTGCCAATCCAAGACTTGATCAAAGTCCTTATGCACCCTCCTCTTCATATATTGATATCTTCCAACATAGGACCTCAAGGGATAGTTCACCTCTATGAGAAAATGGTAAGTCCCCTACTTCAGCTCCTTCACCCTCATCACTTCACACCATGCCTCCTAGTGAAGCTTATTCCTGTTGGCCCATTGCTCTTGAAAAAGGTACTTCTTCCACTCAAAACCTACATCTCGTTTATAATTTTCTTAGTTACCATAGATCGTCGTCTTCCTATTATTCTCTTGTATCCTCACTATCTTCTGTTTTTTATACCTAAAAATGTGAGTAAAGCACTTGTTCACCATAGGTGGCAACAAGTCATGTTTTCGTAAATGCATGCTCTTAACCACAATAATACTTATGCCAGGCAAAAAGGAAATTTATTGTCGATGGGTGTATGCAATTAAAGTCAACCCTGATGGTGAAATTGATTAGCTCAAAGCCCGATTAGTTGCAAAAGGGCACACTCAGGTTTATGGTCTTGATTATTGTGATACTTTCTCTCTACTAGAAAAGACACCATGTTTGTTGCATTATCTGCCGGCAGGGCTATACTGTTGAAGTGCAAAGGACTGTTGGCTGCAAAACCAACGACAAGTGCATCGGTCGCAACGTAGCAAGTGATAAATATCGTTCTCTCCCAAGAGACTTGTGCAACACATGACAATTCTTCCTTTTATAACTCAATTAGACATCAAAGTGCACAAAAACAACACAAGAAACTCTTTTTGGTATTTTATCAAACAGTTGGTGTCCAAGAAATTTAACATAGTGTATTTACAATTTGTAAAGACTAGAATTCATCCATTTCATTCTCATGCATTCACAAACATCTCAATTTCATCCAATAAGTATTCAATTTCAATTCTAGGCTCAATCATATTTCTCAATACATCAAGAACCAAAATTCAGGCCATGGGTGATCAAGCCACAACAAGCATTAAGCATAGAAATCAAATACTAACATGAATTGGAAAAGCATATATCATTAACATCACAAAATACATAAGAATTCCATGTTTTACAACTAATCTCAACAAATAGGAAAAGCCCTCCATGGTGGAGAACTTAGGGTTCTACAAAATTGAAGAGATAGGGAAGAAATTGGAACCAAAGAGAAGATGCAAAGTCTTTCCCAAGGTTCTCGGCAGTTGCTCCATGCTCAATTTGCACCTCCCCTTCGCAACTCCATCTCCAATTTGTGACTCATCTTCTTCCTCAACCCAAAAGGGTCAAAATCACCATTGATGAAGCTTGAAGACCCAAGGAGGAGTGGGAGAGCTTCCCAACACCCCAAATAGCCTCCAAGGGCCTCTCCCAATCTCTCTAGGTGAAGAATGAAGTGTAGGAGGAGAANAATGTCCCAAAAATCGCGAGACCCATGTTTAAATAACCCATTTTGACACATCAGCGGAAAGTCATGCCCAGCGCCCCTTCTAGGGCGCCCGGGCGCCAAATTCTGGGCAAAACAGCGAAGCAAAGGGCGCCCAAGCGTCAAATCTGTAGAAAAAGGGCGCTCAGCGCCCCCTAAGGGCGCCCGGGCGCTATAATTAAGAACAAACAGTGAACCATAGGGCGATGGGCTTGGGGCGCCCAGGCGTGGAAATTTGGCTGCAGCACACAAAACGGCCCCGGGCATAACAGTTTTGACAACGTTCTAAAATTCAGGCTCTTGTGCGCTTCCAAAGTCATCCAACATGGGTATTTGCTTCAAATTGATCTTTTATTGTCCCAAAACATGTTCCCTTGAGTTCTTGCTTGTTTTTCTCCACTAGAATTGCTTCCTATTCATTTATTTCGAACACTCAAGCAAAGAGATTAGAGGTAAAATAAGCATATACTAAATAAAACATAAGAAAACTAGGAAACACACTAAACTTGAGGATAAAACAAGGTAAAAGCTATGAAAGAGTTGATTTGTTCACAAAATATATACACATAAACACGTTAAATCAACCGTTATCAAGGACCCACCGTGTTTGATGCATCCCCAATGTGCGTCTAGGAGGAGATTGGTTCGCCATCTCCTCTATGTCCTGTGCAAGAGTTTCTAGTGAAGATTACAAAAGTCTTTTAGGAGAGGGAAAATTTTCACGTGAAGAACGTCTAACTTTCCTTCCTCTCCTGTCTGATAGCCCTTCAAGAAGAGGTTGTGGAGGTAAACATACCTGTGATTGATTCTGTTGTTGATGATAGGTATGTTGATGATTATGAGGTTGTTGAGCATGATTTTCATTCTCCCTCTTTGCATGATGAGAACCACCTTGTGTTATCACATCTGAATGTTTGTTCTCCATACACTGAACATGAATCTGAACCTGTGATTGATATTATTTCTATATCTGAAATTGATTCATGTTCTGAGGGTATATCATTGGTTCAGTCTGTTACACTGGGATTGGGTGTTATACCCCTGCATGTTATTTTTGTGGAGCCACAGTGCACTAACCATGTTGCAGGAGGTACACATGAATTTGACCAACACACACCCATGGTGGAAGACAAAGGTGCCGACAGTTTAAAGATTAATAGGCACCAGCTGAACTTGCTCATCAACAATCACTGCTTCTTAGATCCAGCTGTGGAGGACATCTCCCTGCTTGATCAAATTTGGAGACTGAAGCAGTTCCTCCTCAAGACTTCTTTGCTGAATCCAATGGTGGAAGACCTCTCCCTGAAAGTCCAAAGTTGGCAACTGCCACCTTGATCAGGGGAGTTTCTTCTTTTCTCTTCTCCCCCTTTCCTTACTTTTATTGCCCTTGTCCTTGGTTTGTTGACTGTTATGATTGTGATCTGATGATTGTGACACATTGAGGACACTGTGTAGTTTAAGTGTGGTCTATTGGGGGAGAATTCTATTTTCTTTGTCAGTTTTTGTTTTTCTGCGTTAAATTTTTTGTTTTCTAGGTAGTTTTTGTTGTGTCTTTTGTANAGTTTTGCATGTTTCTCTTGATTTCTGGACCTTGTTTAGGTTGTAGACTTGTCTTTCACTCCCTTGATACTCTGATTTGCTTGAAAATCCTTGCTTTTCTTTGCTTGGAAGATGATCATGATGTTTGAGAGTTGGATTGATTGTGACCGATTACCTGTGTGAGATTTGAGCCATTTGATGATCTTTCTTGTGTGTGATATGTCTCTGGATTGCTTGCACATTTGCCTTGGCTTGACTCTGTTGTTAATTCTTGATTCATGAGCATGTTTGAAAATGATAAAGGC
>NC_028360.1:7630543-7675480 GCF_000741045.1 Vigna radiata var. radiata
TTAAAAAAATAACTGCAACCAGACCAGAGCTCCAAATGCTACGTTTTATATATCAAATGAAAGATAATTGAGTCTACTTTCCAGAAAAAAAAACCTCATCTCATTTAGAGCTCTGTAGAAAAAGTTATGGTTAAAACATTGAGCAAAGGTCAGAGCTGCCTAGTTCCAGCATGAATTTTCGTTTTTGCTGTTTTAATTTCATTTTAATTTTTCCACATTCACCACGCAAACCTTTCACAAACCCCCCCTCCTTCGTGTTTGACTTGATTCTGAACCGCAGTTGGTCCTTGAGAGACGACCTAGGAGTCACTTCCTAGTCTATACTGCATTTCTTATATGCAATCAAATTTGATTGGGCGGCGACACCCATCAACATGTAAAGAGAAATTAATTGGTTTGGATGCAAAAACAAAAAGTAAACATGCAAATGCGATTGATTTAATTGACGAGAAAAAGACTATGGATGAATGGAGTTGTTGGGGTTTAAAATTTCATCCTATCCACTCTCTCTTATCTACTCCTCTTATTTAATTTGCTTTGTTATCAAATTGTTATGCAAACTTTCTTAGTCTACCCTTAACCCGATCCCTCAGCGAAAAGAGCCTATTACTAATTACTGGCTTGTTATCCCTAGCCTCCCCTAGTAATTAATAATGCATTATAAACGGAAGCAAAAACAATTGATCGTCCTACCCCCCTATCCATAGGTGGTATTTCTTAATCAAGGAATTTCCCCCAGTTCATGACAGTACTGTACGTTCCCGTATCGATAAAGACAAACAATAATTATTGAATGAGTTAAACGATAAAAACATTAAGCGCAGAAGAGAAACCCAACAATTGATAATCAAAGCATATGACAAGCATATAAATAAATAAGAGTTTCAATAAAAGAGAGTTTCAAAATATTACATTGTTCCCCAACAACAAAAGGGTTTAGTTCACCATTGTCATGGTGAAACTAGATGAAAAATGATGGAAGAATGGAGAAACAAACCCTAGATTGGATAAAAAGGAGCCTAAGCATCCAAGAGATCTTCTCCAAGGAGTGAAAACTAGGTCTCGCCGCCCTTTTCTATCAAAAGAATGCATCTAAACTTGCGATAGGGCTATTTATAGCTGAGGAGCGTCACAGAATTTATTTAGGCCTAACCCCAGTAGACAATCGTCTGGCGTCACACTTTTGGCGCCCGGCAGTGTCTCCATAATCACGCCACTGCCCGGCGGCGAGTTGCACCACCCGGCGGTTTGCCTCTCCCCGCGTTTGGCCGCCCAGCGTTGGATTTTGGCGTTGGGCGTTTCCTAGACTCTTCTTTTCTTCATGGTTCTTCTTCTTTCCTGAGTCTAAGACCTTCCATCTTCAATCCCATTCTTCATTTTCATCAAAAATCCTGCAAAACAAGCATAATATCTCTAAAAACAGCTTTTGACTCTCAACTGACTCAACTTACGTGTTTTGCTTGATTCTAAGCTCATTCTAAGCCTTAAAGGGTGTGATTTGATCTCAAATAAAGCATGAAAATAATTGTTTTTCACCCGTTTTCAACCAACAAGCAGTCCTATGGACTCAAATCAAAAAATAAGGATAGAAGAAGGTGAATTATTCTTTGATCCAAAGAGGTATAGGAGGCTAGTTGAAAAATTGATTTATCTCACTATTACAAGGCCGAATCTATCTTTTGCAGTTGGAGTGGTTAGTCAGTTCATGTAGGCTTCATCTGTTAACCATTGGAATGCTATCATTCATATTCTAAGATATGTCAAAAAGGCTCCCGGGCAAGGGTTGTTATATGAAGATAAAGAAAGCATTCAGGTCTCTGGGTATTGTGATGCAGATTGGGCAGGTCCGCTTATTGATAAACGGTATACTACTGAATATTGTGTTTTCTTAGGGGTGAAACATTATTTCATGGAAAAGTAAGAAACAGAATGTAGTAGCTCAATCAACAATTGAAGTCAAGTATAGGGAAATGACATCACTAAACATGTGAACTTATATGGTTGACCAACTCGCAGATGTGTTGACCAAGTCATTAAAGACTCTTTGGATTGAGTTTGTTTGTGTCAAGTTTGGTTTACATACAATATGTATACTCCGGCTTGAGGGAGAGTGTTAGAATAATTACATCTATGTATCACCATTAAGCCTACTTAGGATGTAGTGTGCTAGTTTTTATGACTTGTATCTATAATAGCACTTAGTTCTAGTGCAGTCCCTTAATCTTCCATATATTATTGTATCAGTTCTTTATTATAAATAAAAAATTATGAGAAAGATCAATCAAGTTTTCTAAAAATATATTTTTTTGTTTTAATTTCAAATAGAATAATATCTATATTATATTAAACTATCTATAACTATATATAAAGAGGATTTCACCTACACAATTAATATTTTTATTTTATCGGTCATAATATGTAAGGGTTGTTAACTGACTTTTTAAGGGTAACCACTATTTTGATTTTTTTTTTTGAATAAAAAATTACAATTAATAAAGGATATTATTTGACAACTAATGGGTAAATTCTTTTAGGTGAAGCGGATAACGAGTAGATCCGTCTCGTACTCGATTTGACCCATTCTGATCCTTAACTATAATTTTTTGTTATATTATATCAAATTGCCTATCTTTGTATCGTTATAGGCCCATAAACAAAAAACTCAATAATTCTTTTTGAGTGATCAATATAAAATAAAAATATATATCTTAAATGTAGTAATTCAAAGCAATATAGTTTTGTCTGAGACGTATTTTAATATATAATAACACTATTTAAATGTTAGTTACTTTTAACTAATCATATTTTGTAAAACTAAAATATTTTATTTATTAGCCGCCTTTCATATTTTTTTTTGAACTTTGATATCTTCCCTCTCCGTCAATTTAAAAATTTCTTAATTTTATAAAAAAAAAAAATCAAGAAACAATAATTTTTTGTCCAATTTCTCACAAAGACCTAGAGATGACAATGGATTAAAAATACTAAGACTCGATTATTTTAATATTAAAATATTTTAATATAAACCGTTGTATTATAAATTATTTTTATTATTTTAAAACACATAATCTCTCTAGAAATCATATTTCTATAGTTCTTTGACTTCTTTTTAAGAGTTCTTCCTCTCTGCTCTTCTGATTGAAAAACTGAGACTGTATGATTGATCTTTTCAACAAACTCTTTATTTTGGATCGATTAGTTTCTCTAATCACATAAGTTGAGGTTCAACTCTTTTCATGGTCTTTTTCTATTATATGTTGCATGTGAGCCTTCTCTCACTTGCATGCATCTTGTTAGTAATTTATATGAGTCTTTGCTTATTAGTGATCATAATGGTATGTCCTGATCATTTTTGTGTTGTCCCTAGGTATACTCAGGGCATCCTACGAGCTTGGTCGGATTTGGGATTCCTTAGAGCAAGTTTATTTGTCTCTCATATAAGGAAAACTAATTACATTGTCTTTAACTAATAGATAACTTTTAATTTCTAATTGTATGCATGTATATTGACATGTGGAGTTGAGTTGGGTTTTTGATTTGTCTTTAGTGATTGTATATTGAAATTTGATATGTTGTATGATTGAGATTGTAATTGAGGTAAATTGATTCATTGAGTTGTGTATAATCTGATGGTTGGTATGTTTTGGCATCTATGGCTGTTGTTAGATTGATTTGCAGGACTTGAATGACCTAAATATGCATAATTGTATTCAAAATAATTATGCAGACTCATTAGGCGAACATATACTCGTTAGGCCAAGTCAAAGTCAGAGAGCTACTGACTTAATAATCACCGAACGAGAATATTCTCGTTATGTGAGAATAATCTCGTTGGGCGAGAACAAAGTTAGAAAGTTCATTGACTAGACAATTGTTGAGTGAGAATATACTCGTTGGGAGACTTTTATGAGCATTTAAGTCTAAAAGTTCCAGTGATATTCTTGTAGAGTGAGCTATCTAGTCGCTTGATGAGTGTGTTATCAAGCACTACTCACTAAGCGAGAAGATTTAGTAGTTAAGCGAGTCTGTTGTCGGACACAACTCATTAAGCAAGTAGATATTCTCGTTGAGCGAAAATATCGTAATTTAACTAAAATTTCCATATGTCTCTTATGATGTGTTTAATGGGTGTGATTATGTGAATGTTAAAACAATTGTTGGTTTATAATATGATATGTGAATGTTTGGTACTAATCCAAGGAGAATTGATGGTGGTTATAGTATTGTGTGTATTGATATATGGATTTCTTATTAGGAGTTATCATGTTGCTCTAATAACCATCCAATCTCAAGTAAAGAATGGTAAGGTATGTAAGCAGAAGGTCTTAGCATAGGGGTCTTACCTTGGTCAAAGATGTTAACGGGCTAACCTTGTGTGCGATATGGTGAAACTCATTAGCAATGACTCTACATAGCAGTAGAGGCATCCACAAGTGCATAACTCGCCATTATCTAATATCAATACATGTATCCAGATGATCATGTCTCATATGATTAATTGTATAAGTTATGACTATTGATGTGAATGATTTATATGTGTTAATATCTCTATACTTTTTGTATGATTTTGTTTTTTAACATTAGCTTACCATTTCTTTTATTTGTTTGTTTGTGTAAGACTTATGAAAAACATTCACCTTAATAAGCAGTAATAATTTTCATTTATTATTATTAGTAATAAATTTTATAGGTAGAAAATATGATTGATAAGTTATGTAGTAAGTTAGACAAAAATTTACGGTAGCTTAAATATAGTGATTTCATAGGCATGGGTTCAAATTCGTGAGAACATACTTCTACAAATTATTTTTAATGGTTTTATAAAAAAAAATAAAATCAGAAGTGGACAAAGAAGTTTCGGTGGTGATGGAAGGAGGAAGAGGACAAAATAGCTTTAGGTGATAATTATAATAAAATAGTAATTAAAAAAATAATTAATAAAAAAATAAAAATAGAACCATAATTTGGCTTATAAATAGTAAGGGGGAAGGGGGATTCCGTTGAGTGAAAGAGAGAATTCAAGTTAGAAAAGAGAGAAGAAAATTAGGAAGAAATGAGAGAAGGAAAGAATTTTTAGTGCAAGAGTAAAGATTCTGGAAGATTTTGGGGAATAATCTTTGATCAAGAAAAGAATTCTGGAAAATAGTTAAGGGAGTTAACCTTTTTAAGTTTTTATATTAATGGTCTAATATTGTTGTGTAACTATCTATGCTCTTGAATTTCTATGTGAACATTGTTAATGAAAAATCTATGTAATCTTGAATTGAATCTATGAATAAGAAAATTATGAAAACTAATTAAGGAACACTTTGGCTAAGGAAAGACTTGGTACTTAAGTTGTCCATTGATATACACGTCTATTTTCTAGAAGTCTACTCAACGAGTTTTCAACTTATTTCTTCTCGAACAGATTATATATATACTATTAAATTATTATGCAATATACTCAATTGGTATGAAAATCTATGATGGATTCATTTTCTTATGTTGGATATGAATCGGTGAATCTGAACATGGTATGAGTCTTGTGAAGAGATTCTATAGTGACATTGTATTAGTGTACACATTGATGTTAAGGGTCTTGTTGTTGGGGATCATCCCGATACTCCAATAATTCTCCAGTCTCAAGTAGAGAAGGATGTGTTATGTGGTGAGAGTGGCAGGAGGTCCTCGCCTATGTCTAGCTGTGGTCATAGGTGTTAACAGACTAACCTTGTGGGTGACATGATGTATTGTATTTGGCCATAATTTTGTTGTATAAGGAGTGGAGGCCACCACAAGTGCATGACCACCTAAGACTTCCATCAATGCTTTATCCAGATAATAGAGTCTAATATAATCATTTCCAAATTACATGAATTTTATTGTAAATGAGTTATGTGCGGTAATAGTGTTATGCCTTTTTATGGTCTTTTTGCATGTTAGCTATCCCTTATTTGTTTGTGTTTGTGTTGACAATTATGTTTGTATGATGATCGTATAATGTGTGTGCTATATGGCAGTATATGAGGGAATAATGTCTGATCCAGTACAAGTGAAGAGAAGAGCAGAAGAATAGTGAAAAAGAGTTTGAGTTATTTTTATGAGTATTTTATTTGAGATTTAAAAGAATTATGTATCTTCTTTGTGAACTCCTTTACGTTTCCTGGTGGATGAGAGTATTAATGCTACCATAGATATATTAACTATGAATTATCAAGTGTAAAAATCTGAGATGTTATAGTTTGTTTATTCCTTTTGTTTACGATGATCATCTTAATGATGTAAGTAGACAAATGTCTTAATTGATCCATTTCAAGATTAGGGTGATGCAAAAGCATGGTTTTAGCACAAATTTTGTTTTGTATAATCTCGTTCTTTTGACAAACCTTATTTTCTATTAATGCAAATATATGATTATTTATACTCATATATGTTTTTAGGGATAGCTATAATATAACAGTTGTAAGGTTATCTTTGATTGTCCGTCTTCATATCCATAATTATTTATTTAATAATTTTACCCTATTAAGTAAGATATTATAAAATTTCTATTATTTTCTTAAATAATATTATTTTAAGACATAAAACTAAAATATATGTTTTATAAATTTAACTTTATTATATGACAAAGTAATAACAAATTATAAAAGGATAAAATTAAAAATTAAAAAATAGTATGAAAAAAGAATTCATACTTTAAATATAAGTTAATAAGTATAACTTATTAAATAACTAAGTTAGAAATTATGATTGGATAAAATTAAGAATAAAAGAAATAACATCGAAAAAAATTAATACTTTAAATATAAGTTATAATTCCATTATAAGTATATTAAAAATATATTAGATAAAAAAAATTATAAAAGAGAGGATTTTTTATATGACAGTAAACTGTTTGTAAGGTTAATAAATATATATTCTTTTAAATAATATTAATTTAAGAAATAGAAGTAAAATATATTTTTCTGAATTTAACTTTATTAAATGACGAACCAAATAATTAAAATCATAAAGAGATAAAATTAAAAATGAAAAATAATATAAAAATTAATTAACACTTAATTAAAGTATTATTTAATATATTTTTAAATGATCAAGTATTTAGAAATTAGAAATGGATAAAAATTAAGAATGAAAAAATAGTATAGAACAAATGAATTAATATTTTAAATATAAGTTATTCTATGATAATAAATATAATGAAAATACATTTGAAATTTTTTAATAATGATTCAAATGTGTTTAGAACACACATTAAAAGAATTATTTATTTTTTTATTTTAAAAATTAACAAATTTTTAAAATAACTTTTAGTAATCCATATCATTGATTAAATTTATTAGTAATATAATTCAAATTTTATACATAATTGACATTTTAGAGAAAAAATTTCAAATTTAAGAAAACAATAATTCTATTGAACTAAAATACTAATTTATTATATATTAAACAATAGAGTTGAAATATATTACTATTTTCACATTAAATATTTTAAAAAAATATCAAATGGATAAAATGTTAACATTTATACATTCATTGGAACTCTAAAAACTTTGTTTTGTCATGTAAAATGAAATCCTCGGTGTCATAATTTCTAGTATTGTACATGATTTTCTCCTCTCATAACACAATTAGTTCACTTATAGTTTAAAAGAAATTTATCCACCACTCAAAGACTAGCTATAGGAATCTTCTTCCCTCTTCACCAACTAAATTATTTTCTATATGTGAGTCTGTCAGTCTAGTAGAGTATAATGATAGTTTCCAATGGATGTCCTTAACTAATGCATAACACTAAACTCACACATCATACCTTTCTTCCTTAGGAATGATTCAACTACACAGTTCACACAAAAATAGAAATATCATACTACTCTCAGCATAAAACAATCCTTGGAGGTTCGCTCACCTAACGAGTGAACATCGCACTTTGTGAGTTTAGCATTAAAACCAAATTCAAATTAATTCGCCTAGCGAGACAGAATCGCTCAATGAATCTCAATTCTCCTAACTTTTGGCAAAAAACCAAATCCAGCATTCGTCCAATGAAACTTTGCTCGCCCAACAAGAGTCTACTTGCCTAATGAGTAGACTTCCTTTGACTCCACCAAATTGAACACTAGAATTGTCAAAATGAATTAAAACATGTAAGTCAACCTAACTCACCATTGGTTCGATTCTACTTGAGTTAAAAAAATTTGTAAATTTTATTACAGATTAAAAATGGACCTGAGTTCACTAAGAACCTGACTCACTCGGATTGAACCAGTAATGAGTTAAGATTAATTCATTCGCACAAAAAAAAACACATCACTCTTAATTGGTTGTTGCTTCTTCCTCCAATAAATATTATATATATATATATATATATATATATATATATATATATATATATATATATTGGTTTATTATGGGTTTGCTAACTTGCGTACGTCTGTTTTTCAGTTGGTACATTTTAGTAATGCGTACCGGGTTTTAGTAGACAAAAGTACCCTAATATATCATAGATTTATAAATTTTAAGTTTTAAGGTTAAGGGTATTTTAATAATTTTCACTCTCAAAACTAAAAAAAGAAACCCCAAATCCTTGCTCACCTCCCTCATTCCTCTCAACCCTTTCTCTTTCATCTCTCTCATTCCAACATTTTCTCTGTCATCTCTACGCTAGTCCCAACTGAAAAAACACTCATTGTCAAACAATTTGTTTTTGTAAAGAGTTGAGTCCTTGGCATATTCGCCTTCAGGAAAATGTTCATTCAAGATCTCTTCAATTTCATTGTCTTCACTAACCTCTCTAATTTCATCATCTGCACATGTTGAATCTATCATCTCTAAAATAACTTCCAGGCCAATTACCAATTCCTTCAAATTTTATTATGCTTGTGAAAATTAGATAAAATTAGATAAGGCAAAAATTATAAAATGAAAATTCATTATAAAATCACTTTTTGTAAGAAATTGTTTAACCGCGAGTGTTTTTGATTTTTTCCAAGCTAATTATCAATTCCTTCAAATGTCATTATGTTTGTGAAAAATAGATAAGACAAAAATTATGGAATGAAAACTCATTATAGAATAATTTATTTGTAAGAAATTGTTTAACAGCGAGTCTTTATGATTTTTTCAATTGGGACTACAATAGCCATGACAAGAAAATGTTGGAGGGAGATGAAAGAGAAAGGGTTGAGAGGAACGAAGGAGGTGAGTAAGAGTTTGGGGTTTCTTTTTTTTAGTTTTGAAAATGAAAATTATTAAAATACCCTTAACCTTAAAACTTAAAATTCATGATATATTAAGATATTTTTGTCTACTAAAACCCGGTACACATTGTTAAAATGTACCAACTGAAAAACAGACGTACACAAGTTAACAAACCCATATATATATATATATATATATATATATGGTTTATTATGAAATTAACTTACCTAAGTATTGTTTTTATTGTTCCTTATTGAAAAACAAGGTAAACAACGTCATTTGAATTTCATTGGTTTCGTATATGATGTGACATATATGAATTTTACTGTGTTCCAAGTGTGTTGTTTTTGTTCTCTCAATAGCTACACTTTGTTTAGTTATCTTTATTTAGGTAGGTTTTTCTTATTTCGATTCCCATTTTTTCAAAATCCTCAATTGAATTCTAAAAAATGTTAATTTGAATAATTGAATCTCTACATATAAATTAGTTTAACGGATTAAATTTTTACTGAGATTGAAGGTTAATTATATACGTGAAATATATAATTAAAAAAAATTGAAAATTGAAACCCAAATTAGAGTTCATCATTTTCAACCTAACGATGTGTCCTTCACGAAATTTAGTTTTCATGAAACCCAACAAATTTGATCATCTTAAATTTGGTTTTCACGAAACTTAGTTTCCAAATACTTGAACCAGTTGCTTGCCTGCCTACCACATCATTTGAACCAGCAACAAAAAGGCACACAAACACTACAAGAAAAAACGTCATTATCTACGGCCTAAATCCGTATATAAATTATATACAGACAATCGATATATAAGTTATATACGGACAATCCATACATAACTTATATACGGACAATCAGTATATAACTTATATACGGACAATCCGTATATAACTTATATACGGACAATCCGTGTATAAGTTATATATAACTTATATACGGATAATCTGTATATAATTTATATATAAGTTATATACGGATTTTTCGTATATAATTTATATACACTTTTTTCAAATAGTTTTACATGAATAACATACCTGCCCATGTTTAATCCCACAAATAACATATTCAAACAGTCATCAAATCATAACAGACCTGCCCATTATATATTCATTCATACATTTCACATATATTTAAAGTCTTAACCCACAAACATTAGTCATTAATACATCAAACATTAGTCATTAATACATCAAAAGAAAGTTTCCATAATTGTCAATTAGAACAATAAGTTGAAATAAGTTGTTCATGAAGTTTGAGTCATAAGCCCTACTCTAAAACATAACTAGTAATGTTGTTCATAACGATCTCCATGTGTTGGTGGATCCTGTGGTTGATCCTGCTCTGGTTGATCCTCTTGTGGTTGATTCTATTGTGGTTGTTGTGGTTGCTGAACAGTTTGTGGCTGAATTTGGGATTGAAGAAATTCTTGTGCAGTTGCAGCTGCAGGAGGCGGAAGGTAATGCAATATGGCGCTAATAAAGCCTTCAAATTTAGAAGTTATCTGTCGAAGTTGCTCATCATGGCTTGACACTATATTTTCAATGTTAGAAATGTTATGTGTAATCGGTTGCTGAGAAGAAGATGTCTGTGTCTGTTGTACGTAACTATCGACATAGTAATCTCGACCACTGACATTTCCAATGCCATATACACGCCCCTTGTACCTTCCATCGGCAACCTCCAACCAACATTGGTTCCTCAATCTTTCCTCTTCTGCAGGGTCTAGGGGAGCACATGTTGAAGCACCAACGGATGCAGTCTCAGATATTACTTGAGAAAATCTAGCTTGAAACTGTTCCTGTTAAATGAATACATGATTATTGTTAAATAGATAGACATAACATTTAAAACCTAATAAAGAATATAATAGTTAGTAGAAACTAACATGTGTCCGCCTAGACCTCTCATCGACAAATTCTCCTGTAGATGCTCGAATATGTGTTTGTTGAAAAATTTCATCGACATGGACTGTCCGACCAAGCTCCTGTGACTGCAAGCAAAGAAGATGTAAGTTGTTAACAACAAAAAATTTTAAATTAAGGAGTAGAAATGTAAAATTAAATTGATGTCATCATACCAGACGAATAACATGCTCATGCACGCTAATGGATCCTCCTGTGTGCAAACAACCGCCTTTATCGGATGTCTTGGTCTTCTTCGCGGTTTCGCACTTTTGTTTATACAGGGGCATGTTCCACTTCTCCAACAGAGCAGTCCAAACCTCCTCTCCCATCCAATTAGGTTTTTTCCCTAGTGTTCTTGCTTTTTTAAACATCTCGGACAATCTATGAGATGCTTTTGTATGGAAATTCTTTTTTATCTTTTCTTCATCCTCAATACTCCATGATACCTTTCTCTGATGATATTTAGGATTATTGAAGTTGGAACAAACAATAGTCAACAACATCAAAAATTTATATTCAATCATTCACTCATCATCACTCATAAATATTTAAATCCTTTTACTCACATTCATAACAGAAAAGTACACATGACATAGCGTGAGCCTAAAATCTGTTAACACTGGAATGAATTGAACAAAGACAAGCATAATTTAACATGGACACAAAGGCACTTCTCATCAGCTAGGTGTGTGTTTGTTCTTACAATCTTAGTGACTATTCCATGCATGTATCACTGATTCGGTATTCTAATTGATCATGGCAATTGTATAATAAGTAATGTAGTATCTATAATATCAGTGGAGAAAGCTTATGCCAACATGAATAAACCAATTGACTTTTGCAATACAAACAAGTTTTACAACAATCTCCACATATTGCAAAAGATGAGAAAGAAATATTGAAAGAAAGACAAAAATAATTTTATTGTAATTCTAAGATGTAATGCATATAAGAGATAACAGATGATATATTTATTAAAAAATGACGTTATAAAGATTTAAAAAAAAATCATGTAATGATCATCAGAATACAATAATATCGAAAGCTCAACTCAAGGAACAATGAAAACAGAACAATCGATGACTACAATGGAGTTTGAAAAGAAGTAGTAGAAGAGGAGACATATATCTGTGATGCAAGAAATCTGAAATCAAAGCACAAAACTTTTCATATGAAACTATGCAATCTCAACAGGGTACTTATGAATGCAATCTTCCCAAGGACTCTTGGGTGAGGGATTCACGTTTCTGAGAGCTTCCCACACCGCACTGTTCCCAAATATGTGTAGCGTCATCCTAGAAGCCTCCACGTGCAGAGGTAGAAGCTGTAGATTCTTCTCCAACTCATCGATAACGACCCTCCCGCCAGTGTGAATGCAGAAATGGTCAAAGGCGAGTTGAAATCAGGGATGTAAGGCTTCATCTTCGCATTGAAAAGCTTTTTCACAACGAGTGTGAAAAAGAAAAGGCTTCAGATTTTCTCTTCCCAGTTTTAAATCCAATTAAAATTTCAATAAACCCTAACTGTTCAGAAAAAACCCCAATTTTTAAAAGACAGGGAAGATTGAGAAATACAACACGGGGCACCGAAATCGGAGACTGGGTGGTTTATAATTTCGAACACAAGACGAAGTCGGTGATTGAGAAGCTTGGGAATGAGCAATTGTTTATGGAAGTTTAGATTCGATGTAGAGGTTGCAGAGTGAGTCGAGTAGTTTGGAGTAAGTGGTTTCGCCGGACGTGAAGTGGTAGAGAGAGGTGCAGAATCACCTGAGATGGAATGACATAAGATTCCTAATTTTAAAATATTTCAGAAACCCCAATTTTTAAAATTTTATTTTTATAAAATCCTATGGTTAAATGATTTAGCGGTAAGAATCCAATTGGTCAATTTTTCAATATGTAAGTGAAAAATCCCCACATAAATTGGGACCATGGAGGGGTTTAACCAATGGGTTGTCACAATGATATCACAACATGTATTGAATATTCCAATTAAATTTATATTCTAGATGCACTTTGAATTTTATTATTTAGATTTTAATTATTATATAATTTAGTATTTTAAATGAAGGTTTAATCATTCAGCAAGTTCCTATTTTGGCATGGAATCTCAATTAGTCCTGTTCTTTTTAGATTTCTCAATTGAGTCCCAATTTTCTAAAAATTGCAACAATTGGGTCATTTCCGTTAAATTGCATCTAACGACGTCAATGTGTGTTTGATGTGGCACTGAAGTCAGTTTGACGTGGCTGACAAGCCTTTTCCCATTGGTTCCTATTAATCGAATCACCCACAAAAACAAACCTTTTCCCTCTAATCAACTCCAACATTTTAGTTGCATTGAACCTTCGCAAAAAAATCACAGTACCAAAAAGCAAAACTTTCATTTTCTTCCTAAATCCAACATCAATCAAAGTTTCCAACAAAAACAAACACCAATACACAACATCAGAATTTAAAATACCAGCAACCCAGATGGACATTGGGTGAGTGAGAGCAAAAATTGACCCAAAGTTCAGACCTTTGCAGGAGGGGTTGGAGCTTGAGGATCTTGAATCAACATTTTGAAGCGACCCACCAACTCTTTGTTCCACATATAGTCATCAGAGGCCAAAGGGTCTTCATCATCGCCACCCTAGTACTTACGGAGCTTGGTGGTGGTGGGAGGACCACCGTACTCCCCAGGAGCCATCCTAGTGGACCATTTCATGGGCTTCTTCTTGGGAAGCATAACTTTGGTTTGCTTTGGGTCTGTCAAGGGTGCGGAGCTTTGAGACTCTGGAGAAGTGGGTATGGCTGCACAGCACACACGAACGTGGCTCACAAGTGCCATTTTTCGTGTTATGCCAATGCAATCCTACGAAGACAGGGCAATGGAGGGGCGACAAATACAAAGAAATGATGTCGTCAATTGTGTGTCTGTCATGTTTATGTTTACACATACTAGTTGGTTGCCAAACAATGCTTGCAAAATATCTACATCTTTTTTTTCTAATGTTTATTTTGTTTTTTAATTTTTGAAATGGAATAGAATTATCATTTAAGATATACATACTCTTCTTCTGCTCGTTGCCGGGAACCCTCTCAGGCGAAGTTTCATACTCTCGCATTGCCATGAAATTGACATTCGAAGCACCAACATGTTGTCGTACAAGTTGAGATTAAGAAGAATAAGATGAACACAGCAACTCTGACGACGACAACTGCAGACTCTGTCAAGGTCAATTTGGATTAAACCCTAAATCCCCAAAATGATTTCCCAATTTAAGAAATGGATTGAAATTTGAATGAACCCTAAAATAACTCAGCTTCCAATGTTAATCCCTAATTTGATAAAATAAGAATCCAATCCCAATTTTGGTTAAAAACTTTCCTTTTTTATTTAAAAAGTTGATTTATTCACATCAATTAGAGTGTTTCTACTTCATTTAGCCACATGGATATAAGAAACTAACTTCAGCCTCCATGTCACACACACACTTAATACCGTCAGCTCCGATTTAACAAAAAGGACTAAATTGTTATAATTTTTAGAATATTAGAACCCAATTGAGAAATCCAAAAACTCTCAAAAAGAACAGGACTAAATTGAAATTCCAAACAAAAATAGAAACTTCCTGAATGATTAAACCTTAAATGAATGATTTATTTTTTTATTTAAAATTAGAAAAAATAAATTTTTAAAATAGGTTTGAACTTTTTAGATTTTTATTACATGTTAGAAAAAAAGTTAAATTAAAGAAAAAAAGTTATAATTTTTTTTAAGTGAATCATACTATTTAAATAGCTTATAACTTTTTATCATATATCAAAAAAATTCCACACAGAAACACATTTAACATAATCAAAAGTTGTAATAACAAGGACGAGCAAAAAGTTCTAACCTCACTTGCCAAACAGAAGGAAGTGTTAATGGATAGAAAATAAATTAAACTTAATTGATGGCACATAAAAAAGGAAATATTTCTTTTCTGATATACAGCAGGGTAGATGGAAAGTAAAAATGAAGCTCAGCAGCTAAACCATGTGTTTGGAAACTTGTTTTACAACTAAAAATGACCGGAAGTGAAAGAAAGAACCATCAAAAGCTTCAACATGTGCCACTATCTCGGACCAGAAGAATCACATCCGTAATCTGTTTCCAAACACTATAAATATCCTAAGAAACAAAACAAAAATGTGCCCTACGAATAGGGCATGCCTATGATTTCAGGGTACACTTCTCAATGGAACAGACAATCACCCCAGCACTCCTGTCTTGAAGTTTAATCACTGCTTATTGCCATTTGCTTTGGTCATTTTTTGCTTCTGCTGTTTAATACCTTTTCTCTTTTTTTCTCGTAAAATGTCCCTCTTCTCCTCCCTGCAGGAATCACAAAATCATTAAGGTTTATTTCCATAAGCTGGTTTAAATTTACTGATAAAGATATATTCTAAGTTTACACGGAGAAAACATCTAACCTGGCTTTTGAAATCTCTTCCTTCGATGGAAATTGCCTCTTCGTCCTCTTTTTGGGCTCAGATTCAGAAGATTCTTTGCCATTTTCTTTTACACCGTTTACTGGTTTAGAGGGGAACTTTCTTTTCTTCGTCTTTTTGGATTCAGATTCGGAAGCTGCATTGCCATTTTCTTTATTGCCATCATTTGATTTCTCCTTTTCATTCTCCACCGTAGTAGCAATACCTTCTTCCTTCTCGGCTACTTCTTCTGATGATTTTGCACCAGGCTTTGAGCTACTCATTTTTTTTAACTGCAAAATTAGGAAGTATAAAAACTCAGTTTATTATAAGCATATATAAATAAACTGTACTCAGATTCCCAGTTAATGTATAAAGTTGGCAAAAAGAAATCGAACTTTTCCAGATAAGGTTGGATACTAAAACTAAGGGAAACAAATTGATATTTTTTTTTGTATTGCACTCCGACAAGTAGAACTGAACTCAAACCACAAGTTAACAACAAAGATAATTTGATAAGTTTTAAAACAACAAGATAAATTTGTAACTTGGTTTTACCCAAAAAAAAAATTGCAATCCAACAACTTGCTTTACATTCCAACAATTTCGTTTATCATACAATACCTTTGCAACAAAAAACCCATCCATATTTTGTACGTGAGGATAGAAACGCCTTGTCTTTTCCAAAGAAGGGTGAAAACGTTGTTCCCTAAACCTTATAAAACTGATGGAAAGCAAATGTCAAACATACTGACGTACATAATACCTAATCATAACAAAGAACTAGAAATAAAATCATTACCCTGGACGACCAAAATCAAGTCCACACGGAACCAGTTTAACATCCCGCTTTTTGAGTGCATAGTCAATAACTGCTTCATTCTGAATATTAATGAAAGAACTTGTATAATCGTACAACATAAAAAAGGAAAGAAAAGAAAACGAGCATACAAACTCAGATCATTCAATTGAAAAACAAACCTCAGCAACCATGATTGAGCATGTAGAATAAACAATATATCCCCCAGATTTTGAATTAGCATCCACCATGTCAATTGCCGCAAGAATTAGCTCCTATAGGAGAAAAAACACAGTTACTAAACAATAGTTTGTAAGGATAAACTATTATTCAGGAGTTAGATTTGCTCTATCAACCAAAAAAAAGAAATTTACTGTGAAAGAAGAAACAAGGAAAACTTGTCCCAGTATTTTATGACAGAATAAAAAAGATGAATTATGCCGCAGCCTGACTTTGCTCACTTCCGAAACAGCATTTCAACAAAAATGACAATTTACCTTCTGTAGCTGCGCACACTTCTGTATATCTTCCAAACTTTTAGAGGTTTTAACAGACTCATCTTTCGATATAACCTGCATATAGAAAGCCCTTCAGTGTCTTTCAAAGTTCTGCAAGAAGAAAAGATCAAATCCGCCCAAACATTGACACCCTAAATATTATTCACTATTTCTTACCCCAGTTCCACTGCAAGGGGCATCCAATAATACTCTATCAACAGCATTGACACCAAGAACTTTTGGAAGCTGAAAAAGATAATATAGACATTAAGCAAATGTAAGCATGTACAACACAATATCATTTTAGGCCTACAGATTATAGGAGTTACAAATGAAACTGACATGTGAAAATCTGAAGTTGAACTAAAACGCTTATTTATAATTTTACAAAGGATAACATATAATAATAATAATAATAATAAATCAAATGGATAAAGTATGTAACAACTCCTGTAGCAACAACTAGACATGCTAAACAAAACAATTAAACATTAAACATATGACTGTTGCGACGGTGGATTTAAAATCTGAGAAGAACCAGAAAAACACTCTTGCAGCGCATGAACAGAAGTTGAGACAAACAGTTGTCAACCTATCTAGATACAGTAGAAGCATTCAAACCGATATTTTTCTCCTGAAGAAACAATTGCGTGAGCAAGAACGTTTTTTGAAACAGATTTTGAATAAGGCTAGACTGAGGTTGACGGTGAAGATGTTACAAGGGATGGAAGACAATGCTCTTTTCTTGAAATCACTATCAATTGGCATAGATGAATATAGTCATCATTAATATAATTGTTAGTCTAACGACCTGCACCCTATAGTCCCAGATTCTTTTCTTTACGTTCTTTCTTGTCACAAATATTTGTAGTGTTTCTCTCGGCATTTCATAAAAAAATAGGGGAAGCCCTGTTTCTTTACTCCAATTTGTCATACCAAACAAATTATAGAGAACAAAGAAGCCAGATTGATAGTCTAATAAAATACAAAACCAAATGACTATAGTGCAATCTAATTGCGGTAAGGACATCAAAGCCCTTTTGTAGCAAATACAAGTAAACACTAAAAATTAGCAGCAATACAAAAGATGCTAACCTCCTTTCCATCATAGTTACAGACTACAGTGTTGGATACACCCAAACGATGCAAATTTGCAGTCAATGACTTAAGCCTTGGTACCTTCATTTCATTTGCAAAAATTATTCCTGCCATAAAAAATAGTATGATTGGATTACTAGAAACATGAATTTCACTTCATGAATTTACAAACAAAAACCTTGAATCCAAGAGTCTGTAAATACCTCGACATAAAAAATGAATAGGATAATGCTTTTTTCTAGTGTCAAAATTTGATTGAAAAGTTTCACATGATTTTCATGCACTAAAAAATACCTAAACCAGTGTAAAGTATTATTGAAGTCTCAAAAACAAATTCCACAATCCAGAATAAAGGAAAATGTTTGGTTCCTCTTCCTGCCAGTACCTATTTATTAAAAAAATTAAATCGTCCCAACTATATATTATATGGACAAAAAGGCAGATAAACATGCATTAAAATGAAGATACTGCATACAATTCGTATGAAAAAAACATTTTACCAAAAGGGCACATTGTTTTACCAAAAGGGCCACACTGTACGGCATTATTTCTACTCAGCTGTTTTGCATGTACAACACAGCATTTCATAGATACTTGACAATACCCAAAATAAATAACAGTTACACTGTCTTTCATGATAACATGAGAGTAACCGGATAATAAGTCGCTACCACAATAATGGTTACATTACATATGTATGAAACAGTACTATGAAAAGAACTTTACAGACTATTAGGGACCAAGTAATGGGTTTACAATGTTTGAAATAATAAAACAAATAAAAACACTATAAAAATACCAGTGTTCTTCATTAGAGCAGCAATGTAAGTTGTTTTACCACCTGGTGCAGCGCTGCAAAAGGCATAAACTTTCTTCAGGAAAATACAAGCATTGCAAAAAGAAACATTTTCTGCATTGCTACCAAAACCAATAAGGACTCATTAAAAATATGAGTCATAATACCAACATCTTATACCCTAAGAAGCACAGACACTCTAAAAAGCAGTCATGCATGTCACAATCATGTCAGAGCTTGACCATGTTAGCCACTGTATGAACACTTCGAATATTCGCTACATTTTTACAATGATGTTTACTTACGCCATATCAACAACTCGTTCCTTCTCTTGAGGAGCCAAGGCCATGACAGGCAGAAAAGAGCTTGCGCTTTGTAACTACAAAAAGAACTAATAGTAAGTGAATCATGCAATATTAAATGAAATGCAATCAGAAGCCAGTGGTAGAAGGCCACCTACCATGTAGAAACCAGCCATATACTCAGGAGTGGCACCAATTGGCACTTGAGAATCATACACAACAAGTCCAACCTGCGGATAAAAAATTCATCCCAGTTTCTTTTTAGGTTGTTGCTAGTACTCATGACAAAAAAAAAAAACTACAGAATAACAAGGAATCAATAGCAACAAAGAAATATAAGGTCCAGATTTGCAAGACATGAGTCCTTCTTACCTTTGACCATTTGCTTAAAGGATCCAAATTAACACCCCTATTTATCAAAACATCAGCCAAATCCCTTCTGCGTGTCTGAGTGATGGCAGAAGAAAAATTTATACTATCAACATGAATAAATCCACATTAAGATAGAATTCCCAAATGACAGAAAATGACATGTAACCTTCAATGTATTAGTCCTTAGACATATAGGGCGTGGCTTTTCAAAGGCTTCAATCAGTTCCATAAGTTCAACAACTGGAAACATCTGAGACAAAACAAAATGCGAAGTTTTCTTGTAAATTTTCATTACGCATGAATGAAACACAACTCCCTTTCTGTGTCCAGTCACATCAAGGTAAAATAAACTCAAAGGGCAATAATAGCATTTGGCAAGAACTTAATGTTCAATATGCTTGAGGTAACCAACCTCCACTAGAGCACCCATTAGAAACTCATTGTAGCCATAGTACGTGCAAATATCTTTCTTAAGCTGTTCAACATAATCTTTCCTGGTTGCCCCATCTTGCCTCAAAACCTTAAAATTTGAAAGAACACGAACAACTACGACAAACACGAAAAACGAACATTTAAAAGAGTTACAACAACATAGCAAAGCCTTCCAATATGAAAATCCTTCTTCCCAAAGCAACAATAGGAGAAGCAACTATATTGATGGATTGGAAAAAACGTGGATTACTTTAGCCAAACACGCACTTATAGCACAACCTGGACAGTATCCACGACAGTCAAAGAAAGTAAGCAGCATAGTAAAACTTACTTTCTTTTATTCTCCTTTGGAGATTGGAAAGATCAGGTGGACGCAAAGCCTCTTCTTCGAGTTCCTAACAGCCAAAATGAAAAAGAAACGTTTTCAACACACGTTCCATCACCCAATAATTTATAAACAAAGAGTAGCCGGTTTAAACTGCCTTTCGGTTAAACACCTTAACTAAGCTTAAGAACAGCTCTTTATATATGTTTGCTTACTTAAAAAGCACGACCAAGCAAACACATAACTTAAATTGCATGAGAGGTAAAAAAATCAAAATAAGCTAATATAGTAGCTCTTCCTAAATCCAAACAAGCCCTTACTTACAATTAGTACTTAGCATTCTAAAAAAAATGCTCATTCTAAACTATTCACCTATTATTTAAGCAAACAAAGAGGGTTCCAAAAATGTTAAAAAGTGAAACCTCTTGGGTTGGCAATCTGAACTCATCAGACTCTTGGTTGATATTGAGCTGCATTTCGGCTTCCGCGTCCTCTTCCTCTCTCGCCTTCTCTTCATCAATAGCTTTCGACTTCTCCTCGATATCATAATCATCCGAATCAGAACCAGAACCCGAGTCCGAACCCGGGGCTTTCCCTGCAAATAAAAACAATATGCAAACATCAGAAGAAAGTAACAACAGCAATCTCGAATGCTACGCGCGCGCGCATGCGAGCGAGCACCTTCGTCATCATCGCTTCCTTGGAGGAAATCGTCGGCTAATGGGTCGTCCCCTTCAGAAGAGAGCTCCGACGCGGAATCGGAGTTGTCATCGCCGAGTTCGAGTTGCTGCAGTTGCTGCTGCTGCGACGGCATGTCTTCTTCGGATTCGGAGCTGGAATCGTGCTTGGGTTGGGTCTTCTTAGGGTTCTTCGGGGACTTGCTTGCCTTCGAAGGTTTCTTCCTCGCGGGAGCCATTGGAAAGTAGTGAACAAGCAGTAAATCGGTACTGCGGTTTGCGCGCTGAGTTTCTTCTTCTTCTACTTCGCAAAAAAAATAAAATTCGGCTAGGGTTTAGGGTTTACCAGAAAAAACGCCACGACGTCGTTTTATGCTTCGCTTACTATATTTTGTATTTCGGATCGAAATCACCGAGGGTTGGGCCCTTGGGCCTTGCTTCTTTACAAAATTATCAATAAATCCATAATTGCTAATTTCGTTTCATTTTATATTCTCTTTTTACACTTAAAAAAATTTTGTTAATTTTAAAACTAGTTTTTATTGAAATTCATAGGTTCAAATTCTTTTTGTTATCATTCTATTTCCAAATTTTAATAAATATATAAACATTGATTCAAAAATTGACTTTATTACTTTTTAAGTAATAATATATATATATATATATATATATATATATATATATATATTATCAAAATTAACATCTAACGTTATTAATTAAAAAATAATGAAATAACTATTATTAGATATAAAAAATATTTAAAAATTTTGGAGGTATCAATGGTAATATGAACCAATTTTGAAGATGCTAAAGATTTATTGAATTTTTTTCTATAATTAATTGATTGAGGAGATTTCGTAATCACGTTGAATAGATGTAACTTTCACATTGTTTCACTTTGAAAAAAGTAATTTTCTCTTCAAAATTAATTTTGAGTTTTAAGTAACTTGTAATAGGTTATTAGGTTAAAGATGAAAATATTTTGGTAGCAGCTATTACGTTAGGTAAAAATATTCACGTTAAGCTTTTACTTTTAGCCTATTGATCAATTTGAAGATAAATCACTGTCACAGTATCACTTTAGTCAATTCTGACTAGAATGGTTATTTTAAGGTGACTTTATTAATATGCATAGAAAAATCAATATAATAATTTGATATATTTTAATACATCTTATAAACGAATTTGGTATATATATTATAAATTCATGGTATCACTATAAAAAAAATATAAATAAAAATTTAATTTATATTTTATTAAGTTAAATTTAATTAAAATTAAAATTAATTTTTATTTTATTAGATTAAATTTAATTAAAATAAAATTTATATTTATATTTATATTATATTATATTATACTTCTAAGTATCTATTATTACTAAAATATATAAATAAAAACTTAATTCATATTTTATTAAATTAAATTTATCTAATATTAAAATTAATTTATATTTTATCAAGTTAAATTTAATCAAAATTAAATTTATATTTAATTTATATTAAATTATATTACATACTTTTTTCATAATATTACATTATATAAATTTTTTGTAATTTTATTTTAAAAATTAATAAAATATATTTTTTTAAATATTTGTGAATGTCATGTTTTAAAATATTCATAAATATTTTTTAAATGAATATTTACACAAGTAATGAATGGATTGGGTTAGATAGTAGATAGACACCATTGTATCAGGCTTATGTCATCTCTAATACTATGAACATGATTTTTTATAAATAATAATTATTTGTCATTTATTTATGACATACAAAAACAAAAATACTTTATATCATGTGTATATTTATCAAGTAAGGTGCTACATAATTTGAGTTGAACAGTGGATAGATCAACTTCAACTTGATTGGAAATGGAGATCAGTTTTCAACTCAAGGACCTATCATTTGGTTCAAGACTATTGAATTGAGTCTGAAATTATGTTTAAGTTCATTTAGTTGAAAAGAAGGGAATTGATGAAAATGTATTATCTCAATCACTTTGGTTCCTAAATTAATATGATTTACTTAACAATATTATCATTATATTCTTAACAATCTTACTCAAGTCACAATATAGGTATTGTACAAGATGCTTGGATAGTTTATAAGGTAATAACAAACATTAGAATTGAATTTTCATTATTCAAAGTAAACAAACAAATCTTTATTCTTCAATGCATGATGATAAGAATAAGAGTTTGAGTAGTATCACACAATGGACAAAACAAGTATGAATAATCCCCTCAAGGATTCAAACCAAAAATTAATGCATTCCTATGCAAAACATTGCAATAAAAAACATGAAAAAAATGTTAATTGACAATTAGAAATGGCGTTCCCAGCGACTTGTAATGTCCCTTAACCTGTAACTATTCTCCAAGGTATTCATTTTCTCTACTACCAATCTCAAGAAAAGCTTGGGGCAGCCAGTTTCAAATGTGTTTCTGAAACACCTTCACTTAACTGCAAATGTTATTCAGGCTGTTCCTTTTCCCTGATAATGGTATCAAGATTAATTTTTAGTTCACTCAAATCCAAGCTATTGGAAGCTGCAGTTGTCAGCTTCATTTCATACTCAGCCACTTCTCTTTTAACTCTATCAGTTGCCAGAATTTTCTCAGATATTTGTTCAAAACCTTTGTGGATGCTAACCAGGAGCCTATAAACCTGCAGCCCTGTTGGATCCTTCTTTGCTTCCCTGAAAGGATAAAAAATGGAACAAAAATTGCACATTACTTACCTTTGATTTAAAAGCAAAATAACTAGTAGTATATTTTCTCTTCATCTCACTCTTCTGATTGCCAAGTATATTTCAATTTCATTTCTTTTCTCTTGCCTATGCATAATGATTAGTAGTATTTGAATAGGTATGTAACTTCCATACCTAAAAACAATTTCATCCGCAACAGCATATGTTCGATGCAAGCGTTCTCGGATAGAATTACTCTCCAGTTGAATCTCCCGAGTATCTTTCAAGATACGCTCAATATCGGCGTCTTGTTTCCGGGTATTTTTTGTAATCTCCTTTATCCTGTCAGTATAGGATTTCCTGGATGCTGCTTTCTGCTGCTTCTCAAGATCTGCAGAAAGTTTCAAATTTTCCTCCTCCCTGGAGAGTGATGGAAAGGATAGAACATCCAAATCAGAAGGTAATTGCATTTTCTTAGGACTTAATGCATAAGGAACTAAAAGAAACATAACTCATAAGAAATTTCCATATTTATTAGTAATTGGAAAAGAAGATATGAAAGTAAGATATCATCATTTAAGGAATGCTTAAAGGGAATCAGGAAGGAAGGTATAAGGACAAACAGTATATCATTAAGCACTAATTACTAAACAAAACTAAAAAAACATGGCTCATTAGAAGTTTCCAGCAAAGATTTCACCAGAAATAAGAAATGTAGTAAGCAGAGTCTCATCTCAGTCCATTTTCAAATTTGCATTTTCACTCTGCCTTTGCTTACTTTTCTTTAGAAATTTATTTGAAGTGGAAAAATCAAAGCACAATAAACTTCGTATGTACCTCTTCATAATTTCAGATGAAATGAACTCCTCTTCCTGCTGCACTTCTCTTATCTTTTGAAGCACTTCTAGTGCATCTGGATTGTTTGAATAGAGAGACTCCTCAAGACTTCTCTTTCTCTCCTCCAGAGGTTTTCTTGCAGTGTTCCTGAGACACATTGAAAACAAAGAATTTAAAAATCATTCCACTTACTTCACTCTCTTAAGAAACTAAAAATAATTATTCTGTGCTAAAGAATTATCAGTTTTTCCTTACCAAAGTGATAACCCCCCCTTTTTCATTTGAGAGGTCAAATTGAGCATTGAACTATTCTATGTTGTTCCTATGCTGACCCGGAACTACAACCGCATAAGAGATGCCATACTGAAATAAGTAATTCTAGAAAAATTGCATGAACAGTTTGACTAACCACTCAGACTCCAAAGTCAAAAGGTAATCCCTTTTAGCTTGTACTTGTTCATTCAACTGGTCAACATAGAAGTCAACAGAGTGTTGGTTATTAAATACCATTTCAGCTGCTTCCTTCATCAGTTCCAATTCTCGTTTAAGATGCTCTAGTACTGAAGTCTTTGCAGTTACTTCATCAAAGAGTTCTTTCTCCTGAATTTGAAATTTATCAGTTTCAATTCAAATCCAATCTAGTTCAGCATCAAGCCTAAAGAAAACAAACACATAAGCCATATACTTCAATTTTGTAAGACCTTTAATACACTTTAAATTCAATAATGCCTCTTTGTTATACACACCTTTATAGTTGGACATAAAAGATAAAGAAAGAAATAAGAAAAAGCAGAAAAAATCATATTTTCTCAACTAGACTATGAGATATTTTTAGGAAACATACTTTTTGCTTCAAAACTGACAAATTTCCACCTCCTAGACGAGCAGGATTCTCTTTATTTCCTATCGAACCTCCTCCAGCATCAACTTGTCCTTCAGACAGTTCCTTCGCATTTAATACACAGTTGAATTCATCCTTGATAAAACCTTCCATCCTAGAGCTGGATTCATCTTTGTTGGCCTGATTGATAAAAATATCACCCTTGGTACTCTCTGTTCCATGTGTCTTGGTGTCCATCATAAGAGCATTTAATGTGCTTTCAACTACAAAATAATCACCAATTGTATCTTATTGTCTTCCTTTTCAGTCGGGTCCTACAAAGAGCTTAGTTAGTTAGCTTCTCTTAATCTGTGTTTAGGTCTCCTACATAAATGGTTGGCTTGGCAACCATTTAACTTTTACACAACTACGAAAAGCAAGCCAAGACACCCACACTAACATCAACCATCATAGATACAATACAAACATTTTGCAATGAAAAAGATCATAATTCTACAGTACCAAAAAGAGAAAATACAAAGACACAAACACAGCTACAAATATGGCAATGGTACATGAAATCATAAAAACTGAAAATATAACGCTACAGAGTCCACACAACCAAAACAAGAGCATGCGGTGGTTGGGGACTGTTCCACAAAACAGCACTCTTCAAACATCAATCGTATTAGCACACGGTTTTAAGAATTATCATACCAAGAAGGCTCACTTTTTCACACTATACATAATCAGGTTAAGCTGGATAGCACACAAAATATGCTTCAGCAGCTTACCATGCCTAGTTTAGTTCACAATTCACAGACAGAACTGACATACCATTGCGACCCCATATTCCTTAATTGTATCAGGAATGAAAATCGACCAAAAGGCACATGTATGTCAATCGTCAAGAATTATAATTAACTGACAAACATCAACTTATAAGATATACTAATATGATGACTCTTATAAAGAAATAAATTAAGTCATCAAAAGATAACAGTGAAAATAAATAACATTAACAAGCCCAAAGTTTGATTTCAATCTACAGCCAGAATACCAGACTAAATTGTTCAGCAAACTGGAATTAAAAAAATGAAAACAAAGAATGAAAAACGACACGAAGATTTGATCACTGTTGAATGATCTGCTATTCCCACTCACTATTCCATTAAGCTGCAATGATTATACAGAGACAGAACACCGCACACCAGAATACTATTTACAAATGGAAAATCTAACTAAAAAGTAATCATTTCTATTGGTTCCTATACATCTAAACACTGACCCAGAAGGGAAAATTGCAAAATTTGAGCATTGTGTCAGTACCTGGGTGGAGCTGATATCTTGAGCGTGACCCAAGTTTTCAATCACGAAGGTAATTTCAGTGACAAAACTCCGGAGGATGTAAAAGTTTGAAGCTCTGAATTTGTAAAAATGGTGTCTAAGTGTCTCCTTAGAGAGACTTCGCTCTGTTTATCAGATACCAAACGTCGTCGTATTCTCGTGCCATATCTGATAGCCCAAATGTTTTATTTTAATTTAAAAGATGAATTTTAGTATTCACACTATACAAATTAAATTATCAGTTTATATAACTCATATGACAAGTGAATAATTTGAAATACAAGTTATATTTAAAATTTATGGTGAATAAAATGCATTATAATACAATATTTATTTTTAACTATTAATCAAATTTTAAAATATTGATATTTAATTTAGAAAGCAATTATATATGCTAAATATTATAAAAACTCATCACGTAGAATTATGACATCGATTCTTTTCCTTTTGTAAAATAGACAATTTTTTATTTTATTTATCAAAATTTATTATTCTATTAAATTATAGTAGTTAAAATGTGGATAATAAGTATATATTTTGATTGATTTAATCAATTAGCTAGTTCATTGAATGTTAATTGATTCTTGATCTTATAATTTGACCATTAATTTCATGAATTTTGTAATATTTGTAGAGACTTTATATTTATTATTATCATGTTTTAACATCAAAAGCATTAATTATCATATTATCAATAATATCAGTAGAGGTTGAGAAAAATATATGTTTAAATATATAAGAGGTTGAGAAATTTTCTTAACTATATTTTCATTAAACAACTTTTATAAACGTTTTCGTAAAGAAATAATTCTTAAATTATATGATATTAACGAATCAAGTTTTCTTTATAATTTGTTATGTTTATATCTTCTCATTATAAGAAATAACAATGCATTTAATAACAAATGAAGATAATATTAAAGACTACTCAATAAATAAAAGTTTATATGAAATTTAGATAATTTTTCATAATGTTGTGTATAAGAACTGTGACAGGTATACACTAATTCGGACAAAAAAAATGACAACTTACTTTTATTTTTACTTGTAATAAAAAAATATATAATAATAAATATATTTGTTATGATTATATAAATATTGTTGTTTTTGTTCATAAGTGTGAGGAAGAGTTTTTTATAACATGTTTTGACAAGAGTTTATTTGGTTTTAATGGATAGTTATTGTTCAAATCCTAGTTTTGAAAAAAAATAATAATAAAATGATGTTTTTTTATCTGAGTATTATATTTCTCTAAGGAGAAATATATTCATAATATCTAAAGATGAATGATATGAATAACGAAGAAATGATATGATATTTAGTGGATCAATATAATTTTGAATTTTCGTTATAATTTTTATTATGTATTTAATTAAGAGGTTGAATAGTCATATTAAAAGATAAAACACAAAAATGAATCATTTATATTTTTATTATGGAAAATAATGTTAAAATGGGTTTCAACTCCTCATGAATCAATCCAAGTTCTAATCACATTAGGTTAAAAAAAAAATTCTTTTAAATGTAGATCAAACTGAACCTAAATCACTTAATTTTTTTATTAAATGAATTTGAGTCAAATTTTATTGGTTTTTATCATTTTTTGTATAACTTTCTATAATTGCTTAATATTTTGAATTATGCAGGTTGTCAATTTATTTTTAAATATTAGAATATTGTTTAATAAAGTTTAAATAATTTGAATATTTAATTTATTTCTTTGCTAAGTTAAGTACAATTATTATATTTATTAAAATGTTTGGTGAAATATGTAAATACTTTAGTCAAATCATTTTGATTATACTAAAATAAACATATAAAATAAATCTACAAAATAAAAATATTATAGAGTGAGTCAACACATTAATCTACCAAACATGTGGTGAATTGGACAAATCACAAACTTTTTTATTCACCAAAAAGTAAGTTGGGTCGAGCTTACTCATTTTTAGTTTAATATGCAGTAAGTCAATTCTTACTTTTCTACACCTTTTGTAAGGTAAAGAGATAAATATTATTAGGACGTTGTTTCCTGCACTTTTTCACTTGCTTCCTACACTTTTCTCTTTCATTTTTATCCTTTCTTTTGCTTTTTTTATTATTATTTTATCCTTTAATAAAAATTAATATTTAGATTAAAATTTTATGATTTCATTCACTCACCTTACCTAACTTATTTATTCTCTTTATATCTAAATGATTTCATTTGTCGAAAAATGTGGGATTTGTCACCTTTTCATAAAAATAGATTTTGTTAATAAAATCTATAGCAATGTTTTACAGAAAATGGAAGCGAACTTGAAAATTTGAACATAAACGATACATTTAATAAAATGTCTTGAGAAAACCAAAATGGAACTGCCATAGAGAACGCATTCCAAACATAATATAGCTAGAGTAGCAGGAGTATAATGCATTGTTTTAAACATTACATTTTACATAAAATTGCCACCTCTTCATACAAGCAAGACATAGATTCAGGCCAAGAAAGAAGCTACCTTGAAACCTGAATTTCAAACTCAATCCTACATTATCCATGTATTATCCAACGCAGTATCAAGCAACAACATTCCATGAAGCTACTACAGATAAGTTCCATTGCACAAAACAATGAGACATATAAGAGTCGAGCTATCGAATTAAATTGTTTAAAACTACCTTTTATGTTTCTTTGAAAGAGGGTCCCCAAGAAGCAACTCGGCCGGAGACAGGTTCACAAAACAGCCATCGACAGATATCGACATCCGTTTCAGGCCAACCGGATGTGTGACATCCGTTTCAGGGCCTAGATGTCTTCTTCCTCCGCACACACGACACAGATACCTCAACAGAGCAACAGACCACACAGAGCAACAGATCCAAAAATCAACAATAGACCAGAAATCAACCCAATCATACACATTATATTACATACAATTTAAAAAAAAGAAGAAGGAATAAACGAAAAGAAACTAACCTCTCGAAACGAACACCACCTGTCGCACCATCGCACACACCGTCGCACCGCCCAACACACCCGCAGCCAAAAACCAAACGAACCAACAACCACCGGGCCGCACCACCGCACCGCCACCCGCCGCTCCGCCGCACTCACGAAAAGCCAAAAGCACCACGAGGAAGAGAGGACTGCGAGGAGGCTAGGAGAGTTGGAAAGGTTTTGAAAATGAAAGTTAGCGTGGGGTGAGAATCCATGGGAGGTGGGGCTGTTATGGAATCTGTGAAAGTCTGACTGAAGTAAGTAAGGGAGTAAAAAGTTAGGTAAGTTAGAATAACTTAGTAAATAAGGTTAAAAAAGTAAAAACAAAAAATAAAAAAAAGGTTATTTTGGTATTTAAAGAAAAGTTCAAAAAAATTGAAGAGGTGAAGGGTGGAATTGGGGGGTCGAGGGAGTAACGCCCATATCATTAGGGGTAACTTATCGGATAAAACTGCACCTGCTATCTGACTCACTACCTGTTGGATATCCGCATAAAAAAATTGTGGATTTTTTTCAACCTACTCCGTTGGATACGTGTTTTTAACCCATAAATATTTTAAAAAAATATTTTCTAAATTTTTAATGGAAATCCAAATTAAATTATTAAAATAATACAAATAATATTTAAAATATATATCCAAATAAAGTTAATGGATAAATAGATAAAAATTAAAACATAAATTCAAATTAATACAAATTATATATATCCAAATATAAGTAATTTTAAAAATAATTGTTTTAAAAAGAAAAGAAAGGGTTTAACGTTCAAAGAAGAGAGATGTTAATAAGAACTAAAACTTTAAAATAATGAATAAACCTGTATCATTTTACTATAATGTAATGCATGGTATCTAGAATTATTTCATTTTTTAAACCATATGCAATATTGAAGACATTAAATAAGGATTTGTTGCCACTGTTATATCTTCCCAAAGGCATAAAGTTTGTAATATTTTATTACTTGAATTTGCCTATAAAAAACCATGATATGTACTGAAAAATGAATCCGTGTGTGGTTTTATTTTTATAACTTTAATAGCATATTACATCCTCTTAAAGAAAAACTATCATATCATACACAAATGTACTGAAACGTGAATCGTTGATGAAAGACCAGGGAATATAATTTTACTGATCTAGTTTTGTATTTTGAATTACATACCATTTTGAAAGCACTGGAAGATTGTTTCACATGCAAAAAGAGTTAAAAGAAATAAAAGAATAAAACTTAATTTAAACTTAAGGATAAAAATGTAATTTCAATATTTTTAGTGGATAACGGATATCTGCAGGTTGCATAGTATAATATTCGTACTCGATTCATTTATAAGCAGATATTAAAATACTCACTACTTATAACCTGTAAATAGTAAATATCTGTTAGTACTAACTATCTATTACGGATTTTTTTGTCATTCCTAAATATAATTCACAATATATGTTAATACATGCATAACCCTCAAAAGCACCAAGATTGTGTAATGAGTTATGAGATACTCAATTGACATTGTCACTCATGCCTTACTCATTACTCCTTCGACCACTTCCTCCTTAATTATATTCAATGTTGTTGACTAGGGATCTAATTGGATGATAGAAAATCTAAAACTGGAATTTGTATCTATCTTGTTAACAAGATAATTTATCGGCACTTTCACAAATAAAAAGTAGTTTCTCACGGTAAAACTAAAGTTGAATACACGAGCATCATTGTAGTATTGTCGTAAATTATATATATTCATTATTATTCTACGAGAGCTTAATCTTCATTCTACCATCCCAACTATTTATCCAAACAATTTAGGAGTTGTCTTGCTCTATACCAATCTTATTCAACAGTTTCTTACATAAAAGCCAGAAGCCAAGCAACCAAGATTTGATCTTGATACTTATGATTGGTGAATTATGTATCTATCTTTTTGTTCAATAATCCCCCATATATGAAAATTGTAGAGGGACATCACACCTTTCGAGACATTTCATGAATTGAAAACCTTTTATAATGATGAGAAGTTGTTGTTGTCAACGTCAACGATTCTAGTCATCTAATTTAAGATAAATTAAAAGAATAATGAAACTTAGACAATATTTTTTTTATAACATTTGAACATTATTTACGTGTCATTTTGTGATTGGTCAATGGTAGTGTTTATGATTATTATTATTGATTGTGGAGTAATTTTGGACCAATCACAGAATGACAAGTAGATGATGTTCAAATTTTGTCAAAAAAATGTTGTCTAAGTATCGTTATCCAAATTAAAACGTTGAACATGTGAGAAGAAAATAAGGAAGAGATAGAAGTGGACGAGGTATCATAACTCATGATGAAAAAAGAGAGTTCTAAATAACATGTAAGATAAAAAAAATAAAAAGAAGAATGATTTTGTATATTATTGATTAATGAAAAAAAGGATACAAAATATATAAAAAGGAAAGTGATGAGTACATATTTATGTCTTCATTTAGCCCTTAATATTTGATTTTTATACTTTAAAAGAGTATTTTAATTGCTATTTGTTATAATTAAGTTGATTAAGCATGAGATACAAAAACATGATAAAAAGTTAAGTTCATGGAGATGTGAAAATAAATTGGTTAAAGTTTCATGACACCTTAAAAGTAAATCCAAGAAAAGAAAATAATCAAAAACACAAAAAGTCAAACTAAACATTGCATGAAAAAGACAATAAAATCATAAAAAAGTGAAGAAATTTAACTAGGCCAAGAAAAAGGAACATACAACAAGAATGAGATATTACGAGTTCCTCTACCTTTTCTACAAAAAGGCTTTGGTAATTGATAAATGCTTATGATAAAAGATAATTTTGGAAAAATATATTTTTAGATATTTTTAAATAATTACTTTATTTAACTATATCAATAAATATCAAATGTTAAATCTTTTTGAATCTAGCAAATATCTTATTAAATATTTTTAGATTTTCACAACAATCAAATATATTTAGAAGACATTGAATTATTTAGAAAATAATCAGAGGAGATTACGTTATCATAAAAAAAGTACATTAACAGAAAAGTTTATCCATTTCTTATATAAAGAGACTTAAAAAAACTCATTAAAAGATCTTAGGAACCCTTTGGGGTTTTTATTTCGTTCTCTCTCTTTTCTCTCATGCTTTCATTTAGACAAGGTTCATGAAAAAAGAATCAGATTAAACATAAATTACCAAAATTAAACTTAGGTTGAACATTAAGAAAAATAAGTTCCACATTAAATCTTATTAAACATTTAAAAAAACAAGTTTCAAATTAAACAAAATTGAAAATAAAACCAAAAAATAGTATTAAACCATATATATATATATATACATTTATATATTAACACTCATAATATAATGATGTATTTAGTAGAAATTTTATCACACTAGACATTAAACCGTATTTAGTGAAAATTTATGTGAAATTTAAGCATTTTTACATAATTTTACCTATAAAAAAATGTACTTTTAATATAGTAGTAGATATATAAATTCAAAAAGTTCATAACCCACTAACTTATATTTCTTAAATGTCAATATTCTTTCTTAAATAAATTGAATCTATGTAATTCAAATAATAAATAAATTATTATTAAAATTCATAATATATAAATCATTCATAAATTATACTGGTAAAAATGGTAAATTTTATAATAATTTTAATTTGTTGACAGACTAAAAATATGACACACCGTAAAAATTAAAATATTCTAAGAAAAGTGATATAAAAACATTTCAAACGTGCTAACTATTTTCTACGTGTGAATAAAAATATCAATATTTTAACGTCGAAAATTACAAATTAGATAAAAATAAAGAAAATTTTTCTATGACTAAAATTAGATACAAATTACACCTTCTTCTTTTTTTAACGTAAAATTAACTTTATTTAACGTTGCCTAAGAGAAAGATTCTTGAAGATAAAATTTCCGTCAAAGGCTCAATGATAGCATTCACATTCTTTTCTCCTCAGTTCTTTGTGAAACAATGGTTTTATGAAAAGCAAAGCTACGAGTACACCTAAATAACGGAATGCTGCAATATTGAAGGAAATGTGTATTTTAAATGTTCAGAATCTCCTCAAACCAAACATTCTTCATTTTCTTAGTAAGCATATCATAATGGTTGAAAACACACCGAAAGTTTTTGATATTGGTTAAAGGGCATGTATACTAGAACTAGATACAACACACCAACAACTTGTCATGAAAAGTTTGTGTTATACGAACCAAAATTTTCCCTTTATATATAGCCATGATTTTTGGTTCAATGCAGTTGACTCAACACATCAAAACTCTCATTGATTTCATTGATCATGGAAACTGGGAGAGAGGATGAGATTGTGGACATGCCCATGTCACCCCCAGTTGGTTCAATTATTAACAATGACTTTTGTCACCACAAAGATTTCATGTCTCAGACATATCTGCAGAATAAGTACTCAGAGATTGATATAGACACTGAAGATTCCAACTTTGATCAAAATCGCCCCCTCCCCATATTTCTCAAGGTACTAGGAAACAATGCCTTTAAGTTGTAGGACAAAATGACACAAAGTAATTTTTTAACAAGTAAATAGTGTATGCCTTTAAGTTTGTTGATTGTTATAGTAGTTACCTTAAAACCAATACTTGGCAATGTTTTTTATTGAATGACATTGTATACAAATTGATCTCTCCTTTAGTATAAGTATGGTTGGTTTATTTTCTAGAGCACTGTGTTGACTATTCAGAGATTAAACCCCGACTGATGTGTTAAAAAGTGTATTTAGGATAATGTCCTGCATATGCATTCCTCTTCTTTTGTTTTGTGTTTGTATTTTTCTTTTGTTGCAAATGGATGAACCAATATTAAAATCAGGTAACTAGTATCGTTGCTTGTTTGGTAAGCCAACTAGAGCCATAACTGCACTAGTCAAACTGTTTGAAATTATTTACTCTTCATTTCTCATGTGCAGTTTGAAGATGTGGAGTATAAGGTGAGAAATAGCCAAGCAGGCTCAGGTAACATTGTGAAGTCAATGGTGTCAAAGATAACCACACACCTCACTGTGGAAGAAGATAGATACAAGAAAATTTTGAAGGGCATCACAGGAAGCATAGGCCCTGGTGAAATTCTTGCGTTGATGGGTCCTTCTGGCAGTGGGAAGACAACCTTGTTGAGAGTTATAGGAGGAAGACTAGTTGACAATGTAAAGGGAAAAGTAACTTACAATGATGTTCGTTTCAGTCCAGCTCTCAAGAGGAGGTTAAGTGGTTATCATAATCATATATGCTACTTCAGAAATGGAATCCCTACATTCACTCATGAATTGGAAGCATTAGATTAAGATCATAAAGTTCACACTTATGATACATATCTTAAGTTGAACTAATTGAGATAAAATATGAGTAATCATTTAATGGTTCCAATTATCTAAATTTGTGAATGCATGAACTCCCTGAATTTGTTGCTTCAAGTTCTTGATACTTTCATGGAACATGAATGTGTGCTAATATTTTTATTTTCTTTTTCCCCTACCTGCTAGGATTGGGTTTGTGACACAAGAAGATGTGCTTTTCCCACAGTTAACAGTTGAAGAAACTTTAGTCTTCTCTGCACTTTTGAGGCTACCAGGCAGTATGAGCAAGCAGCAAAAGTATGCAAAAGTAGATACCACCATCAAGGAGCTAGGCCTAGAAAGGTGTGTTTTTCACCATATTGCATATGACAAATTAGAGAGAAGTTACTTCAATTGAAAGACATAATTTTCCCTAAATAATCTCTTGCATAACCATAGATGTCGCCACACAAAAATAGCTGGAGGATATCTCAAAGGAATATCAGGAGGAGAAAGGAAGAGAACCTGCATTGGCTCTGAAATTCTTGTTGATCCTTCACTATTGCTACTTGATGAGCCAACTTCTGGCCTTGATTCCTCCTCAGCAAACAAACTCCTTCTCACTCTTCAAGGACTTGCCAAGGTATCTATAACTAAATTTAATCATGTTCCATTATGGTAAAAATGTTCAATGTAGATATAGAACCTAAATGCATGAATGTATATGCTGAGAGTTACATCTGCTTAACTTGTAGGCTGGAAGGACCATAATCACAACAATACACCAGCCATCGAGTAGAATCTTTCACATGTTTGACAAACTACTTCTGATATCAGAAGGCTATCCTGTTTACTATGGAAAAGCTAAGGAAACAATGGAGTACTTCTCATTTTTGAGATTCACCCCTCAAATACCGATGAATCCTGCAGAGTTCTTGCTTGACTTGGCAACTGGACAAGTGAATGACATAAGTGTTCCACCAGATATCTTTCAAGATCAAGAATCTTCTGACCCTTCAAAAGTTGTTATTGAAGTAGGATTTTCCTCAGACACATGTGTATGTACATTTTCATCTCTTACCAGCTTGTTATTAACTATTTCTTTATTTTGTTAGTATTTACAGCTCAAATACAAATCTCTACTGGAGCCAAAAGAAAAAGAACAGAATCATAGAGTAGCAAGCACACCAGAACACCTTCAATTAGCAATTCAGGTTAAGATGGAGTGGACATCTAGTTGGTTGGACCAATTTATGATTCTCTCCAGGAGAACATATAAAGCAAGAAGAAAGGAATACTTTGATAAGCTAAGACTAGTTCAAGCACTTGGGATTGCACTTGTGTTGGGGCTCCTTTGGTGGAAATCTTCAATCAATACTGAAGCTGGACTCAGAGATCAGGTAATTTCCATGGCATTATTTATCTCATGTTGCAATATCAAACTTCTAATCACAACTTTTGTTGCAGGTTGGTTTAGCATTCTACATCTGTATATTCTGGACATCTTCATGCATTTTTGCAGCAGTCTATGTCTTTCCATTTGAAGAGTACTACTTGGTCAAAGAAAATAAAGCTGACATGTACAGATTAAGCGTATACTATGCATGTAGCACTCTATGTGACATGGTGGCCACCGTTTTCTATCCTACTTTTTTCATGCTCATCTTGTACTTCATGGCTGGCTTTAACAGAGCTGTTGCTTCCTTCTTTTTGACACTATTAACTATTCTGTTGATAGCTATAACAAGTCAAGTAAGTTGTGTTAAAAGTACTCAATGGATGAGTTAGTGGTTTATCAATCATTCATTCATTACCATCCACAATTATGTCAACAGGGGGCAGGTGAAATGTTTGGAGCTGCAATTATGAGTGTTAAAAGAGCAGGTACTGCTGCTACTTTGCTACTAATGTTATTCCTTCTCACAGGTGGCTACTATGTCCAGGTATATACAATTGCTTTATTTTGGTATGAATATTTTTCCCATAAGAAGTAGCAACAATACTAATAAAATGAGACAAAACCAGAGTGCAAGTTCTGCAATTAATTTAGTCAGATATTTTTAGCAAAAATAACTTCTTCTGAAATTAGCTACTTATGTTTCCCTATTTCTCATTTATTAACTATTTCTTCTATGACTAAATTACTTTATATCTTCATTCCTTATCTAAATGTTTATAATTTAAACATTAAGTTACTGGTTTGTGAACAAGTAGCATATGAAGCCAATAATGTAGCCTTAGTTGGGTAATCACTAACATTCATTTCCATTGTGCAGCACATACCAAAGTTCATGAGATGGTTGAAGTATATATCCTTCATGTACTATGGTTTTAGGCTTCTTCTAAAAGTGCAGTATTCTGGAGATCAGTTATATGATTGTGGAAGCAAGGGAGGGTGCAGGACCCTGCAGAGTTCTCCAACATTTGACAGTGTAAACTTGAAGGGTGGATTGAAAGAAGTGTGGATTCTGCTAGCTATGGCATTAATCTTTCGGTTGCTGGCTTACTTGTGTCTTCGTGTAAGAATTGTTGGTAGAAAAAACTAAGTATGATGGAATTCATTCCTTGAAATATGTTACAAACTTACCACCATAAAGAAGAATGAATAATACAAAGTCACTCAATAACTGCTGTTTAGTTGGAAAATAAGAAAAAAAAAACTCTCAAACTTGTGTACAATAATTTTTGTAAGGTAACTTGTTTGCTAAACATAAAAGGACCTTCCAATCTCTTGTTTCTTACAGTAAACAACTAATGGTCAAGCGAGCTTTGCACTAGTTGTTGCTGTACAAAAGAATAAAAAACTCATTCATAAGCAAAATATATATATTCATGTATACATAAATACAACTCTATGCTATTGTTTAATGTGGAGTAAATAAATCATAAAAAAAATGATATTTCACTATTTACTATTACTATCAAACTTTTTATTGATAATAAATAGGATATTGTAATAAGGGAAAATTGACACTAGAAGATACGCCTCGTATTTAGCATAAAATAATAAAGTACTGGTTCTAAGGTTCAACATGTATGTACATAAAGTTTTCAATTAAGTGTCCATTTAACTCCTTTTCACCGAACAACATTTCATTTATAAGTTTCGTTATGGAATTTAATAACCAAAAATAGAAATCAGATAAACTTATATTAAAAGTTATTGCTATGAAATTAATAACATAGACCTATCACCGATATTTTTATGTTATAAAGATTTATTGTATGCATGATTGGAAATAAATAAAAGTGGAATAATTCTTTAATGTATTTAGTAATAAAGAATATGAATGAAAGATATAAACATAAAATAACATAAATTTCTTAGTAAGAATTTTAAGTGTTTAACGAAAAAAAGCAATTTATATCTTCACAATAAAAGTGGCTTTTCTTTTCAAGTTGAAAATATAAAAGAGTGGATTTTTTTTTTCTTTCTCCTTTCTCTTTTTAAGTTATACCAAACAATAACAAAAATGGATCACTTTTTATCTTTTGCTTTCTTCCATTTTCTTTTTTTTCGAAACATACGACAGAAAAGTCAAAAAGGATTTATTCTGATATTTGATGAACAATTATTCTTTCTATATCATTCTATTTTTTCTTGATCTTGTTAAATCCACGCACCTTCCTATTTTCTCACACAAAAACAAAAAAAAAACACTAAAAAAACATGAAGCCACTCATTCATCATACCTCTCTGATAGTCAAAACCCATTGAGCTGCTTTCTCTCTCTTCTGTCAGTGCATCACTGGCAAACACTGTCACCTCTGTTACATCATCTCACCATGGAACTTGTTCCATACTCTGAACCCTCTTCCACCTCCCCGGCATGGCAGGACATGTTCCGATCCGCCTCCTCCCGCCACCCATCCTCCGCCCCATCTTCCAACGCGCCGCCCGAGAAACACCACGCGCCCTCTCCTCCCTCACACGCGCCGTCCAATCCGTCATCCGGCGGCGACCAAGATGGAAAAAACACATTTTCCGGCGATGCCCAGGTGCGGCTGGCCCTTTACATAGCCATGGCCCATGCGGGTCTTGCATTCGCCATTTTTATTCTCTACACGTTCTCCAAGCTTCTAGAAGAGTATTTGAGACCTCTCCAATGGGCCGTGCTGTGTTCTATTCCCCTCAGGGGCATTCAGCAGACCCTCGTAGCGTTTTGGTCCGAACCACTCCAACTGGGTCTCACAGAAACCGTTCTGGCTGTTCCTGTTGCTGTTTTCAGGGTTTTTGTTGGTACACTCGTTGAGATTCGTGAAGCGTCTTTCAGAGTCATTTTGAGGACGCCAAAGCCTCAGCAGAACCTCCCCTCGAGGAAGCGTAGTGGGTTCTCCAAGCTGCTTCGTTTGCTTGTGTCTTTCGGGATTTTCATCATTGCTTATGAGAAGATTGGAGGGTTTGGGGCTTTGTCACTTCTTATTTTGGGATTTTTGTTTAGTTCAAACAATGTGGATTCCACTATGCACACTTTGTCTTCTTTTAGGAGCCTTAGTTTCAGGCGTAGTGCAATTAGTGCCTTTTTCACCAGAGGGATACTGAGGAGGTTGAAGATTATTGTGGCAGTTGGACTCATTGTTGGCATGATTGTGGGGTTTTTGAGTGGGGTGATTTTCTTCTCTTACAAGATTGGTGTTGAAGGCAAAGACGCAGTGATATCATTGAAATTGCATGTGGAGGAGAGCAATTATGCTGAGAAGATTGGTGTGAAGAAGTGGATGGATGAGAATGATGTTGCTGGGATGGTGGATAGTTACACTACCAAGATATACGAGACTGTTTCTGATCAGATAGATGGGTTGGCCGTGCAGTATAACATGACTGAATTTGTCTCTGGCATTAAGCATTTTGTGATATCTAATCAGGGAAACTCCTCAGTGCCATCCAAAGCCCTTATGACTCCCTCACCTTATGCTGAGAAGTTCCTGAGCTTGAAAACCAGGGTTAGGAACCGCGAATGGGGCCACATTTATGCAGAGGTTGATTCAATTTTGCGGGAGGTTGTGATCACTCGTGAGGATTTGGTTGAAAAGGCAAAAGGGTTTGCCTTCAAAGGAATTGATGTGTCTCAGCAAATTTTCGCCAGTAGTAGAACTGTGCTTGGCAGCAGTTCAAAGTTTATGCTTTCTATGGCTAATTCTATAATCTCTGGAGCTGCTGAGGTTATCAATTTTGTCTCTCAGTCAATGGTGTTTATTTGGGTTTTGTATTACCTCATCACATCAGAGAGTGGTGGGGTAACAGAACAAGTGATGTACATGCTTCCAATTTCAAATGCTGCTAGGGTCAGATGTGTTGAGGTTTTGGATAAAGCTATTTCAGGAGTCCTTTTGTCCACTGCTGAAATTGCATTTTTTCAAGGGTGTCTTACTTGGCTTTTGTTTAGGTTGAACAAAATACATTTCCTGTACATGTCAACTGTTCTTGCATTCATAAGTCCTCTCCTTCCAATATTTCCACCTTGGCTTGCAACAATTCCAGCAGCCTTGCAATTGGTGTTGGAAGGCAGATACATAATGGCCATTGTGTTGTCTGTTATTCACCTTTTTCTCATGGACTATGGAGCGTCAGAGATTCTATTAGACGTGCCTGGGAATAGTGCATACCTCACTGGGCTAAGCATAATTGGTGGGATGACATTATTCCCTTCTGCTCTGGAGGTAATTTTTCTTACCTCCTTGATTTCTGATGGTCATTGAAGCATCTGTCTCTCACTGGTGATGCTTCATGTTTAGTTGAATCTCAAGGTTTCCATGCTTGTTTCTGCATATAAAAAATTGCTCTTTCGTTTTAGTTTTTATGTTAACTTGCTTCTTTTGGAATTATTGCATTAGAATGGAAAATTGGTTTACCTGCGTAACTTGATTAGAATTCTAGTTTTAAGCTTCGAAAGGGGTAATATTAAGTTGATGTGATCTTCTCCAAACTAAACTTATGTTTAATAATTTTGAAAATAACGTGCCAATGCACCTGACATCCATCCATTGAACTGCTCAATGAGAAACAATTGGTATAAAGCTTCTTGATTCTTCTGGGTTATGTTTTTCTCTTTTAAGTATTGTCTTTTATTGGTAGGGGTCAGAATCCAGATTCCATGCACTCACACTTTCGGACAGAGAAATATTCACACCATTACATTAAAATCAGATTGTTCAAATCTTAAATCAGCATTTTAAGTTTGATTTACAAAGATAAAATATGAATCTTCCAATATTCATTCAACAGTTTCAAATGGTCAATACCTAACTGTAGGGAATCTGGATCCTTGGCATCAGACTTGAATTTTCCTGTTGAGTCATTAATTTCATTGTTTGGTTCAGTCCTTAAATTTCTTTTATGGCATCACATCACATCATTACACATTCAAAAGGGTGTACGTGGTTCTGCAGGGAGCTATCATGGGGCCATTAATTACTACAGTTATGATTGCAGTGAAGGATTTGTATGCTGAATTTGTGTTGCAAGAACCTAAGGACAAGGCCAAGCAGAAAGCCAGCTAGCTAAGCTTCTTCTTCTACCTATGTCCATAAAATTATTTATTTGCAGATGAAGTTTGGTGTAACTGCATGCTCTGATGGAGTTTGCATTTCGATTTCTGAGTTGCTCATAATCACCCTACACAATCCCATTTTATCTGTATCAATAGGTTATTATAATTGAAGAAAATAGGATCTACCTTTTTGCCTCATTTTATTAGTTCCAGGGGTCATCAAATATTTTCACTTGGTGGCAGTGTTTGTCAAAATTGTACACAATTTGTATTTGTATCTGTGTATCTGTATCTGTATTTTATTTTATTCCTGTAACATTTTTTCTTATTCTTTGTACCGAAAGAAATGAAACTCATGCTGGCTTTTCAGAAATATAACAACACCTTCAATATCAGTGCATTTAGTCATGAGGAGGGGTTTCACTAGCATCATTATTTATATCTGTTACACGAGAAGAATAGTAGTAACGGGATTTTAACTTTTAAACTAAAATTTTCAATTATCTAATCTCCATAAGAGAGACAAAAAAGAATTCATAATACTTTGTTATATTAAAATAATTAAAAATATTTTGGTAAAATAATAATTAATATATTATTGAATTAACACACGACTTCTATATTATTTGCGATGCCTTTTAAAATAGAATATATTAGAAAACATAGGGTAAAAAACTGAAACACATTGAAAAACGGTAATAAAAAAGAAGGCATGGGCTTTTAATCCAGGCCCGTGTAATATATTTTATTACTTATTTTATTTTGCTTGCTTTGGTTTTAGGGTTCAGAAGAACAGAAGAGCCCTAATCTAACATTTCTTCTTATCTTCTCTCGTCGTAATCGCGATCACTTGGTTTTTCGCGCCATTTTTATCGTCGTGTACTTTTCGTCGTTGTTCCGTCTTCAAGCCAGGTAACTTACGTTCTATTTTTTTTTTTTTTTAATTTTCAACCAAAAATTTGACCCGTTGGATTAGAATAGAGTCTGAACCGTCAAAATTTTTTAATTGACCTGTGTTGCTGAGCCACTTCATTAATTATGGCAATCCTGAAAATTGAATTCCGCTTGCACTTAATGAAATTGAATAATTTGTTTATTCACAGAGAAAATTTTGGTTGGATATTTGAATTGTTGGTATAATTCAGTTTCAAGATGAATTTTTTAGTCTTTTTTTTTTTCATGGTTTCTTTAGTCCATATGGAATTGACGAATTAATATTTAAATTAGTTTTTATTTATATTGTAAATGATTTTTTTATTGATAGTGAAAATTTCGAAGGTATTTGAGTTGTTTCTGTGATGAAGTTGCAAGATGAAATTTTTATTCTATAACGATCGATAACTTTTGAGTCTTATATAAAACTGAGAAATTACAATTTTATTTTTCATTCATGTAATTTTGAATTGGACCGTTATTGAAATGGACGGATTGCAATTCATTAAAATTTCTTATGAGTATATTTGGGTTTTTCCTTTTGTAAGATAATTTTTTATTATTAATCCTGGTAAAAAAATGAATGTTTATTTTAGTCTTAAATGGAAGTAACAGATTGCAATTTTGGGTTGGGTGGACTAGATCGGTTGCAGTTTGAATTTTTTATTTATTGTGTATATTTAGGAAGGATATGTAGGAGTTAGTTGTAGGATGATTCATAGTTGGAAACATCAATGACTTCTACTCGTAATGAACCCAAATCTGGCTGCAAGTTCAGATCTTTGTTCCAAGATTTTATAAATATGCTTATGTGAATTCTATGTGTTATCTAAAAGTTGGATGGTATGCAATTTCAATATGAATGTTTAGTCAAAATAGGAAAATTGAGATAGGGTACACCCTACATGATTTCAATATATGTTGGCTATGTCATGCTTGGAATACGTCACCAAGTTAACCCACAAATATCAATTTTTCCGGACAATGTCAACGTTATAGCTGAAATAAACATTATTCTTAGATCCTCTTCCTCTTACGCAATGGACATAACTATCCATCTTGAATAGGTTACTTCTGTGGGTAATTTGTTCCGAATACATCTCCATATTAAGATAATCAGCATGGGAGGAACTTTCATCATCCACAAGCAAGCATGAAATCATGTTATTGCAAGCAAGCGTGACTTAGCAAACATATATATGGCTGAATAGTTTCTTTGATGCAATTTCAATATGGATCATGTTGTCTTTGCTAGTTTATTTTAGGGTTTTTTGTGTTTCGTTTTAAGTTTAATTTTGGGGCTTTCTGAGTTGGTGAATCTTTATGGGGTTTAACTAGTTTAGGTTTTTACGGGTGGGTTTTTTGGGTAGGTTTTTTTGGGTTCACAGATTCGGGTTTCTTAATAATAACTACTTATGATGTCTTCTATTCTTGAGCTAAACTCGAGCTTAGGAGAGAGACCTATGGGTAGACCATTGATAAAAAGGTTAAAGCTTTTCGTAGGCATGAGGCTATTTGTAAGAGCAATGAGAATGATGTTTTGGATTTTGTGCATGTTTGTTAGACGAACCAAGTGTGTAGGGACAACTCTGTAAATTTCAAAGAGAAATTTTGGGTTTTTGTATCTTCATAGGCAAATTTGCCTCATATATTACCAAAGTAGGCAAATTCAAACAAATTCAAAGTCAAGGGGAAGTCGTGCTACCCCCTAACGACTTCAAAAAGAGAAGTTGTGCCACCATTGCACGACTTCACACTGTTCATATGAACAGTGATGAAGTCGTGCTACCCAAAAACGACTTCATGCTGTTGTAATCGATTACGCTGGAGCTGTAATCGATTACCAAAAGCTAAAGTCGTGCCACCCCTGCACGACTTCAGCTTTGTAGACCAAAACCAGTGTGGTAATCGATTACTTGGACCTTGTAATCGATTACTTGTACTCTGATTTGTGTAATTTGCTTGGTAATAGCTTACCAGTGTGTAATGGGCAAAAAATTCCCCTTGTAATCGATTACCACTGGCTTGTAATCGATTACCAGCGTGTTTTAATTGTTGATTGAGGTCTTAGTTGTGTTGTAGACACATTTGCTTTGTTTTTGTTTTATAATTTGCGATATATCGTGTTTCGGCAGAGTAATTATTTTTAAAGAAATTAGAAATGGAAAATAGAAAAGAAAGTCAGAAATGAAACTTTAAATATTTCATTGAATTGAAAATGGATTACATAACGATAATAACTAAAAATAAGCAAAATAACACTGCTAAGTATCTACAAGGAAGGTCCTGGACCAAAATGACGACGCATAACCTCATGCTCCAAATGATCAACTCGAGTTTCCAATGTATCAAAGCGGTCTCCCATGTTGATCTCGAGTTGTTCAAATCTTGCATTCATGTTGTCATTCATTGTGTTGAAGNTGTCCCCCACAAATGTTCTGAGATCATTCATCCCNCTCATTAAGTCATCATATGAAGTTTGGTGTCGAGGAATGGGCGGCGGTGGTGGTTGTTGTGGAGGACGTGCTTGATTGTGGCGTTAAGGAACCCAGACGTCGTTATGATCCTTCCTAAATCCAAAGGATTCTAGTGAACTATTGGCAATTGTCATTTGCCTCGTCTTTGGGGCAGTAATTTCATCATCCAAATCCAATAAAAAGTGTTC
>NC_028360.1:7678685-7682084 GCF_000741045.1 Vigna radiata var. radiata
ATTGCATATACTCTGAATCGTCACGCAAGTGACCATTTCTGTTGAATGGAACACCGGTAAAGATACGATTGTGTCGGTCATTCCATAAAGCAATCCACTGTTGATGGTGGACTTGCCAATCCCAGTCTGCTCATCCTCTCATATCTAATTTATGAACCTCATCGAGATTTAGCGGTGGTTGCGGTACAGGTTGTCGAAATCCAAATTGACGCACCACACGGTCTGACTGGTGGAATTCTATAACTGAGAAGCATATTAGAGGCACAAGTGCTCGACAAGTGGGGGGGAGTTGGACTGGAATAATTTGACGAATTTCATCCCGTCTATATGGCGTCCATAAAAACTGAAAAAATATAATAAATTGTTAGTTAAAATTGTTGTACTATTTTTTGAAATTGCATATTCAAATGTTGAATACCTGTTTTGGTCATCTACCGGTTGATATGTCTCTTTTGCGTCTCCAAGACAAGCACGTGGTGAAGGCAATTTGGGAAGGAACTGAAAGAGTTCTTCGACCGAGAAGACATGTAATATGGATATCAAAGCATGTCGACGAGCTCGATGAAAGAGTGATGAACATCCTACAAGCAACCGGATTTGACCATATTTTAAAAGTATCAAATATGGAAATAAATCACGTACTAGTCACTGCTTTGGTGGAAAGGTGGANAATTGAGACTCATACTTTCCACTTCCCTGTAGGAGAAAGTACAATAACACTCGAAGANGTCGCACTCCAACTAGGTCTTCCGATTGAAGGTAATGTTGTGACTGGCTTGAGCAGTGGACCTCTACATTTATTTTGTGAACAACTACTAGGACAANTTCCTCCAGAAAATACCGTGAGAGGCAACATAATCAAATTGTCGTGGCTGAATAATACGTTTCGCCAATTACCTTATGATGCAACAGATGTGGTTGTTCAACAATACGCTAGAGCGTACATGTTGATTGTGATTGGCAGCATACTAATGCCAGATACATCTGCGAGTATGGTACATTTGATGTATCTTCCACTTTTAGCCGACTTGGAGAACGTTAGNAGCTATAGCTGGGCATCTGCAGCTCTTTCGTGCTTGTATCGTGCCCTTGATCATGGTACAAGACTCGATCAGGACAATATCGGAGGCTGCATGATATTGTTACAGTCTTGGGCATGGGAAAGAATAACATGTNTTTCTCCGCAAATACACGAGGTAACTCAGGAAGACATCTCCGCCGGAACTGTTTTCCCATTGGCGAAAAAATGGTGTCGAACTACACAAACAAGAGGGCACGACACCACAACAGTACAAGAATTTCGACAAAAATTGGATGACCTTTCACCAAAACAGGTATTCAACATTTGAATATGCAATTTCAAAAAATAGTACAACAATTTTAACTAACAATTTATTATATTTTTTCAGTTTTTATGGACGCCANATAGACGGGATGAAATTCGTCAAATTATTCCAGTCCAACTCCCCCCCACTTGTCGAGCACTTGTGCCTCTAATATGCTTCTCAGTTNTAGAATTCCACCAGTCAGACCGTGTGGTGCGTCAATTTGGATTTCGACAACCTGTACCGCAACCACCGCTAAATCTCGATGAGGTTCATAAATTAGATATGAGAGGATGAGCAGACTGGGATTGNCAAGTCCACCATCAACAGTGGATTGCTTTATGGAATGACCGACACAATCGTATCTTTACCGGTGTTCCATTCAACAGAAATGGTCACTTGCGTGACGATTCAAAGTATATGCAATGGTACATAAGTCATACTATCCGGTATGTAGCTCCAATAGAAGATGACTCAANAGACGAAGAGGTACAACAATAATTTTAATATTTTTCGTTCTTTAATGATTGTTTCTTGCAACCAATATAATCGAAAAATTGTTTCCAACAGTATGACATGGATCATGAACGACATTTTCAACCAACATCCGCAGTCCGTTCATCACCGCCTGACCACGTCCCACAAAGGTCTTCCTTTGACTACATGCAGTATCCATATCCATCTCCGTATACTCAAGGGGGAAGCTCGTACGGTTTTTTTCCACCATCAACACCACTAGGCACAAGTCCGTCAACATTTTCTGCGGGTCCTTCAAATCACTTTGGAACTACCACAAGCACTCCACCCTCTGCATTCCAACACGCGTCTTCNTCACAAAACGTTTATCGACCCACCATGGACTTCCAATACGCAGAGCAGTCAACTCAAAGTCAGCATGTGGATGAAGACGAAAATACGCAGACTCAATCACCCCAACAACAGAGACGAGGGCAACGCCAAAGAAGAAGACCAACTTGTGGGACTGGAGGACATAGACAAACATTATAATGTACTTTTTTTTTCATTAAATAAAAATTAAATGACATGACAAAATTGTGTTCCTTTCAAGTGATTTTCAATTACTATTTAGAGATTATATCCAAAAGGACTACAAACTTTTCACTACAAACTTAGCGATCGTGACGTCATTGAACAAAATTCGTGGATAGAGAATTTTTTGAAAGACAAAATCTGCAATTTTTTCAAATGCTCACAAATTTAGACTTGGTTGATTTTGTCTGTGATGATGGTCATGGCTACTATCCTGAACTTGTACGGATTTTTTATAGTAATCTTAAAATTTCTGATAATGGAACCATTAGGACTGAGGTTAAAAATGTGAAAATGATTATCAAACCCAGTCTATTGGCCTCCATAGCCGACCTACCCTCTGTTGGATTGAAATTTGAAGGAAAAATATTAGACCAATGGGTGGATGAATACAATTTAGATGCGGCAAAACAATTGATTATTTCGCTTGGCAAACGTGTAGTTGGTAGAATTCTAGCGGGATCCATGACAATTGACGCTAGAATATTACATTACATTATCGTTCGTGTTTTGTTGCCACGTGTTTCTAACATTGCCCAAGCTACCGAGGAAGATATTATTCTCTTGTGGATTATAATGACGGGGAAGCAGATCAACTGGCCCCATCTCATCCGACATAGGATGAAGAAGGCTTTGAAGCCAAATGCTCCATTACCATATGCATTTTTGATCTCCCGTATCTTTGAACACTTTTTATTGGATTTGGATGATGAAATTACTGCCCCAAAGACGAGGCAAATGACAATTGCCAATAGTTCACTAGAATCCTTTGGATTTAGGAAGGATCATAACGACGTCTGGGTTCCTCAACGCCACAATCAAGCACGTCCTCCACAACAACCACCACCGTCGCCCATTCCTCGACACCAAACTTCATATGATGACTTAATGAGGGGGATGAATGATCTCAGAACATTTGTGGGGGACAGCTTCAACACAATGAATGACAACATGAATGCAAGATTTGAACAACTCGAGATCAACATGGGAGACCGCTTTGATACATTGGAAACTCGAGTTGATC
>NC_028360.1:7682799-7686423 GCF_000741045.1 Vigna radiata var. radiata
TAATCGATTACAGCTCCAGCGTAATCGATTACAACAGCATGAAGTCGTTTTTAGGTAGCACGACTTCATCACTGTTCATATGAACAGTGTGAAGTCGTGCAATGGTGGCACGACTTCTCTTTTTGAAGTCGTTAGGGGGTAGCACGACTTCCCCATATGTGTAATTTTTCCCAGATTTTCCTATTTCCGTAATTATTGGGTCAAATTTACCCATTACCGTACAAAAACCGAAATTTTGTTTCTTTTATGATGCTATTTTCACTAGGTTCGATGACCGACGCCCTTTGTAATTTTTTTAAAAAGGAAATCTTTACCATCCTTAGCATTGTCTGCTCAACTTTACGCTAATAGGTGGATGTTTATCCGTGCCTCCCACGTGTTGTGTACCCACTTCGGTATGATTCTAACTTCTAATATGTTCATTTACTTTTATTGAGTGTAGGAGCTCACCTAAACAAACGTGGGCGTCTTTAAGTAGTGTCAGCGGTCGTGGCCTTTTAACCTTATACCAGTCCTCTTATAAACGATTTAAATGAGCCTTGAGTATTACTCCCTCTATCACCATTAAATGCTTCTGGCATTTTCCTAAATCTTTCCAATTTTTTTGTAATATTAAAAGTACCCTTTTTTTCTACCTTATTTATTTACTTTTTTTTTTTTTTCTGAAACCTAAATCCTTATCTCATTTTCACTCTTTCTCTCTTGCTTAGCCTCACCCTCCCCAACTCTTCCAACTTTCATTTTTTCACTTTAGTTTTCAAATCCATTTGTTTTCATTCCCCCACTCTTAGATTCGTTTCTTTCCATCTTCCAATTCTCACTTTCTTTCGTTCTCCATATCTGTTTCCACTTCTTCTCCATTTTGGTTTTGGTTAGTGGTATGGTGGTGTGGTTGTTTGTGGTGCGACAGTGCGGCGGTGCAGTGGTGTGTGTAGTGGTCATTCGTTGGAGGTGTTTCGTTTATGCTGTGCAGTTGGTCTACGAGAGGATCGCTTGTTGTTTGCTTTATAGTATGCACATAATTATAATTTTTTTCTGAATGTTGTGTTTGATGTTTAATTGTTGTTGTGCTTGTGTTTGGTTATTGCTGGGCTGCTATGTGTTTTCTCTGTGTGTGCGTGTGTGTAGAGGAAGAAGATAGTCATGTAGGCCATGAATGGATGTCGCATATCCATTTGGTTATGAAATGGATGTTGATATCTATCGACCAATATTCACATCTTTTAAGACCTACAACATTCGTTCAGGCTTGAGTGGTTTTTTTTTTTAGTTTATTAATTTACTGTAATTTATATATATATATATATAAATTTAAATTTAGCTTTTTTTAATTTGTTAGTTTAATTACATACTTTTTTTTGTTTAGTGATTGAAATATTATATTAATGTAAATATGTTTATTTAATTATTTAAACGGATGTGGCATAACTGATGCGCTACATCCGTGTAGGATGGTTAATTTTTTTTGGTTTAATTTTTAGTTTATTAATTTAAAATACAATAGATTCATTAATTTGTTACATAATTATATATAAAATAATTTTAATTTATTTAATGAAATAAATATTATTAAGTTAATTAATTTAATATTGTTTTTACTTTAATTACGTATTTTTTTTAATTCAGTTATAGTTTTTAAAATATTATTTGATTGATTATTTAAATATGTTGTATTTGATTATTTAAACGGGTATGTAACATTCGTTTATGAATATGTGACGTCTGTTTATGGATATGTCACATCCGTTGAGTTTGTTTTTTTTAGTTTAGTTTATTAATTTATTATATTTTAAATTAATTTATATAATATTTAAATTTAGTGTTTTTTTAATTTGTTACGTAATTATATTTAAATTAAAATTTTCTTTTTTAGTGAAATAATTATTATTAATTTATTGAAAAATTATTATTAATATAGTGAAATAATTATAAATTTAATTAAAAATGTTTTTGTCAAAAATGACAAGAACACGAGGTGTATCTTTTAATTTTCGTGGAGAGAGTTGTGCGCAGAACGTAGTTAGGAGGTAACCTATAGTTTCGGTTTGGAGAAGACGTGTAGCTTTTATTTAGGATGACCTTATAGTCGAGCAGTGAGCTTTTGAGGAGCATACATATGATGCCGACGAGGGTTAAGAGGAGGCATTTGAGGCCCCTAACGACGTTGATGAGGAGGAGGAACATGTAGATGTTCCTGACATACAGTGATGCTTCATTACTAATGCACTATGTTAAACATGATGCTTATGATATTTCGTAGGGTTGAGTGAGTGTAAAACTTAAACTTTGATTATTAATTTTTTTAATACAATTTATATTAAATTGTGTTGTGTGGGATGGAGAGAAGATGCTGAAGTTGATCTCCCATTGTAAAAAAAAGTTAATAAGTTATTAGGATTGTGCGTCGAGGGAATTTGAATTCCTCTTTGATGTCTCTCACAGAGATTTGTTATATGATTGCGTTGATAAAGGCTTGTTGTTTGGTTTCATAGAGAGATTGCATCTTGAGACGAGTAGTTTCCATCTCCCTGTAAGGACGATGTTGATCACTTTTGACGATGTCTCCCCTTTACTTCACCTTCCGGTATTAGGACAATTATGTGATTTGGAGGAGTTGGAGTTTGAGAGGCTCGTACAACTCCTATAGACTTGCTTGATGTTGATGATGACACAACATAGTGTTGAGATGAAGGAGACACGTGGTCCGAAAGTTCGACTCAGCTGGCTTAAAGTGATATTTAGAGGTGTCAGTCGTAGCATTGAGACTATGCTGTCAGAGCATATATGTTACATCTAGTAGGGTGTATGATTTTTGCAAATAAAAGTGTTACTTCTACACGTGTCTTACCTACTGTTATTTAGAGATGTACACGTGCATGACAGATATGCGTGAGGTGTTGCTACATTCGCCCATTTGTACGAGCAACTCGGGGATGCGAGTCTGGCTTCCACGAGGTAGATGTCATGATATCTAACTTTGTTTCAGGTACAAACATATACCTTGCACATTTATTTGATGTATTTCTTTCCATGTTCAAAGATGAAAAATATTTAATTAAATAATTTCTCTTTTAGAGTTAGATATACGAGCATTTCCCTGACATGAGAAGAAGGCGGTTGGTGTCTTCTTATGATGACACCATACCGCGTGTCGCTAGGTGGTAGAGCCCTCGACAGAGTTCGACTCTTTCAGAGATTCAGTTGTAGTTGAATGGCTTGACATATAGTGGAGTTGTATGGCATCCATATAAGGGACATCGGGGCATCTGTCTATTCTTCAGCACCTGTATGTATTTTGGATGGATTCAAATTGGTGACACCTTTTCCTGTCATTTGCCTAAGCATATGCTGAGGCAATTTGTGTTCCCTAAATGCATTACACTATTCATCCATACCTTTACAAAGTATGTATTGCCTCAGCACACGCTCAGGCAAATGACGGGAAAGGGGGTCACCAATTCGAATCCATCCATAATACATACATGAATTATTAGCATGGAATAACAAACCAAGAGGGGGGGGTGAATTGGTTATATTACTTTTTCATGCCTTTTAATTATCTTTCTCAATTTTACTTACTAAGCAGATAATTAAAGTAAAATAATCAGAGTAAGGAAGAGAGAA
>NC_028360.1:7686973-7687911 GCF_000741045.1 Vigna radiata var. radiata
TCACAAAGATTCTATGTCCAGTCGCTTATCTTACAGACAAGATAAACCTTTTTCACTAATCACAAAACAATTACAATTAATAGTCACAAAGAAATTAATTTGTAAGAGTTTAGAAAACCACTTCTCTTGAAACCACAAGAGATGAACTTACACCTGCTTTGAGTTTTCAAAAAGGATGACCACCTCCTTCGAATACTTCACGAAGGATGATACTATTCCAAACACCTCCTTAGATGCTCCAAGGATGAATCAACTATTTCTCTGTCAATGCAGTAGCACTTCACAGCTTTGTAGACAAGAGTTTCTCTAGCTTTAGCAACAACACATTGTTCTCAATGTTTACTGATGTTTAGAGCGAAGGGAAGAGTTGATTTTGATGGAAATAGTGAGCCAATTTATAGACTCAAGTCAGTGCTCTTCCATTCTTCAAAACTGGTCATTTAACACATTTAATCGATTAATATTAGTGTTAATCAATTAAAATGAGTACAAGGGCTGGTTTTTCAAATCTAAAACCTCCAACGGCTAGTATTAATTGATTATTCCTGATTTTAATCGATTAGCTAATCGATTAAAGCATGAATTAATCGATTATTCCAGAGCCACTTGGGTTTTCAGTGCCAACATCGTTTTAATCGATTATAACTAGGTTTAATCGATTAAAACAACTTGTGTTTGATTCTAAACAACAAATAATCACTTATAGAGTAAAGGAATCAAACCCTATTACATATCTAAACAAAAATACATCAACTAAGATTATTAGAAAAGCTTTCAACAATAATAAATCTTTAAATAGTCTTCTTGGATATTGTATTGTGCAAATTTGTAAATCATCAAAACTCCATCTTTATCCTTTTGCTAAATATACAAATATATATATATATATATATATATATATATATATATATATATATATATATATATATATATATATA
>NC_028360.1:7687956-7692980 GCF_000741045.1 Vigna radiata var. radiata
ATATATATATATATATATATATATATATATATATATATATATATATATATAAAGTGTATATAAAACTTTGTGGTGATTTTTTTCTCTTTAAAATAAATAAATAAAAATAATTTTAGGATATTCATACTCTTTATATTAAACTGGATAAGTGTCAAAATAAAAATATTTCAAATCACGTTAAAACAAAATTATTTTTTATAGACATAGATTTTAATCTATATAAACAAATTTATACAAATTGCATATTTTATTTAAGAGTTATATTTTGTAATTACTTAATGGTTGAATATCAAATTTAGTGTAGTTATTAATTAACTCATAATTTCAGTTTTTAAAAATTAAACTTTAAAACAGTACAATTTAATTATTATATTAAGTATTTCAATTTCTTTTAGTTTAATAAGTTATAATTTAATTTCATTTGCTCAACCCTATAAAAGACTATGATTAGCAATTATGTACATCTATAATTTAATAAGTTATAATTTAATTTCATTTAGTATTATATTTAATTTATCTTTATCTTTTATATTTAGATAATTTGTTATTATTCTTTATTTGTATTTTGGACTTAGCCTATATTTCTTCTATTATAAATAGAGTATCCCATATATATATATTCAACACAAAGGAGATTAATCTCATATATAACATTTATTATATTCAACTTGATATCATAGCTAGGTTCTTTTAGGAAAAATAAATTCGCTTACAACACCGTTGTCGGTGATGGCGTTGTCTACCATCAGTGCTGGAGTTCTAGTTTTGATCGGCAACTGACAATTGCAAGATTTTGACTGTCTCGACTAGGTGACTGATAAAGCTGTCGTTGACACAATCAAATTAATACTACTAAACTATAACAACTTCAGTATTGCTAATACAGTAACCAACAAAATAGAAAGGGTAAATTCAACCCTAAGTAGTCTCCCAACGAACACATAACTGATTTTAACAAATTAATTCTTATAAAAGGTATACAAAAGGGGTTAGTAAAATAATAAAAGAAGATAAAGATAAAGAAAAGATTAAAGAAAAAAAGATAGAAAGAAAGAAATTTATAAAAAGATTTAAAAAGATAAAAACAAATGTAAAGAAAATAAGTTGATTTCACTACTTTTTCTAAATAGGATTCATCATTGGTTATCTAAAGATTATTGTTCAATTAACCATTGTCTTAGATTTTCAAATTAATCAATGTAAATTCTCAATTAATTTGTTGGTGTTCTCAATTTTAACCAAAGTACATTCTCAATTAAAAGCAAGAACTTTGTATATTAGTCATAGTAAATTTAACCAAAGTACATTCTCAATTAAATATTACCATGCCTAATCATGTCTATTCTTTTATCTCTTATATCAAGTAAAAAGCTAATTAACCAAAGTACATTCTTGATTAATTATTGTTAAAGTTTTTACTACTAATCAAACAACATTCTCAATTATTGTCGAAAAATCATTCAATCATATGAAAGCTTATAACTTGAATCAAAGTAATTTCTCAATTAAAATTAAAAACCCCTGGACTCATATGATTGATATGTTATGTAGATTTCGCACCATGCTAAATTGCTATGGTGTGAAGATCATTACTTTTACTTGATTAAGAAGTAAAAGACATAGATAAAAATAAATAACAACAAGAATCAAAAGAACAAACAAATTTATTCATCTAACCCCAGAATCCAATTAAGAAATTATAGCACAATCAGGTCTAGAGGCTTAACACTCCATGAATGATGAAATAACATGAAAATAGAAGAAAAGAGTGTGGAGAACATGAGAAAAGAGAGGGAGGACGAAATTTGAACCCCCCAAAGGGTTCCTCAGCTCCACTAATGTGTTTCCCTAAGTTTCTTTATATAGAAATTGGGTTGGGCTTTGTTTCAGTCTTTCTGTTGTTGTAATCTTCTTTATGATAATGTAATCTCCTCCAATTATCTTCTAAATAATTCAATATCTTCAAAATATATTTGATTGTTAAAGAAATCTAAAAATATTTGAGAAGATATATGCTAGATCAGAAAAGATTTGGTAATTATTATCTTTTGATATTTATTGATATAATTAAATAAGGTAATTATTTAACAATATCAAATAAATTATCTTAATATATGTTTTTCCCAAATTATCTTTAATCATAAACATTTATCAATTATCAAAGCCCTTTTGGTAGAAAAAATAGAGAAAACCAAAAGATCCAATTTTTGTTGCCTGTTCCCTTCTCTTAGCTTAGCCAAATTTCTTCACTTTTTCATGCTATGCTTGGATTGACTACTTGCAGTCTTTATTATTTGTTATTGGGTTTATCTTTAAGGTGTCATGAAACTTTAACCAATTTATTTTCATACCTCAATAAGCTCAACTTAGCTGCGCAACTGCACTAACACACGTCAAAATATCCAAAAAACATTTATGTAACTGAAAAGTTATTTTTAACATGTTTTTGTATCTCGTGCTAAATAAACCCAATTATAACAAATCCTAATTAAAATATTCTATTAAAGTACAAAAACCAATTAAGAATCCAATATTAAAAGCTACATGAGGGCATAAATATGCACCCATCAATGACCACTGTGCCAACAAAGATGCCTTCATTGGATCTCCTACACTCTCTTAACGCCTTTCGAGATTGTGGATCTGCTCCCTTTTTCGTAGTGTCCGGTGGCACATCTGGTTGTGATTAAGAGTGTTGAGGTTACATCTTTTTCCTTTTTTACGTACGTCATGCATGATCGCACATTTTGTATTCTCTCAGACAACTATTCAAAGTCTAAATGTCGTTTATTTTCCTCTTTTAGGTGTCTTGATTGGAGAATCTTAGATTTTTAGGGTTTTTCTCTCTCTTGTTCATCCATGGCTTCTTTCGTCGTGGTCTCTTTTGATCTCTCTTCTGTCACTGGTGCGTTTGACTTGTCTAGATATGTTTTTTCTCTAATGATGAAGATGACTTTTGTTAGTTTATTTATAGTTGTGACGAGTCTTCAACAATGTCTTCTTTATCCACTACATGTCAACAATGCATTTTTTAATGGCGATTTGCAAGAGATTTATGTGGAACACCTCCCAGATTTGTTGCTCCGGGAAGTCTTCTGGGTTGATATTTTGTCTTGTATGTCGTCTTTGCATATCATTAACAATTTAATGTCACTTGATTGCAGAAGCATATATTTTCACTAAGACTTTATTGATTATATTAGTAAAAAGCTTGATAAATACAATTTGTATGCAACAACTTGAGGAGGAGTGTTAAATATATTATATTTATCTTATATTTATCTTTTATTTTTAGTTAGTTTTTTATTATTCTATTTTTGTATTTTGAACTTAGCTTATATTTCTTCTATTATAAACAAAGTATCTTATGTGTATATTTAACACATGAGATTAATCTCATACGTAATTTTTACTATATTCAACTAAGATGACTTTACACAAATACGTATCACTAATCCAAGCATAACACTAAATTAGTTTAGGCTGACTTCATACAAACACGTATCCCTAGTCAATGCATGACACTAAGTTAACAAAATAGTCTTCCTCCTTAGGAAAACTATCACACAGACCACTTAGGCTACACACTTTAGGTGAGCTTGTAAGTCTATTAGAGTTTAACATCACTTTACACAAACACGTATCCCTAGTCAATGCATGACACTAAGTTAACAAAAGTAGTCTTCCTTCTTAGGAACACTATCACACATACCACTTAGGCTACAAATTTTAGGTGTACTTATAAGTCTATTAGAGTTTAGGATGATTTCACACAAGTACGTATCCCTAGAATGCATAATACTAAGTTAACAAAAGCAGTTTTCCTCCTTAAGAATACTATAGTCATAAAATATACATCTCTTTAAACCAACTTTCCAATCCATACATGGTTTTCTTATAGAGACTAAATTCATCTATAACCTTCCTCAATGAATCATAATCACCCTAACAAGATTTCACACTTACCTCCCAACAGACCCCAAGAATGCCTAGCGATACCTAGGCAGAGAGTTCCCTGAAAGAAAAGATCAAACTTGTGCGCAGTGGTTCGAGGTCTTTTCATAATGGTGAACTCCTACATCAAGCGATGAAGCCAACGCCCAACACTAACTACCTTTGAAGCCTTTGTTAAGTTAGTGTCTAGTGGCCTGAATGTGGTGTCTAACGCTCAGGACCACTAGAACTCATTGTCAATTGAGCGTTTAGTGGTCTTAGAGTGGCACCCGATGTTATTTCCATTAAGATCTCTAACTTGACATTTTAAATTGGCATCCATCAATACCCTTCCAATGCCCAATGCCACCCCAAAACTCAGTTAGAATTGACAATTTAGTTTGTGCATTTGGCTTATGTGTCCATTTTCCTTCTTTTCTAACTTATAATTGATTACTAAAACAACATATAAAATGTTCCCTCATAAGCCAATTACTCAAATTCAATTGTCAACTCTCAACCATTCCAAATACAATAATACAAGCAATATATTATGAGAATTATATCATAGAACTTCACACTTTAAGCTCAAACACAACTTAAATGTCAGGAGCTATAATGTTGGCCTAGTGGTAAAAGTTAGAAGGGAGGGTGAGAGAAGTTGTGGGTTTAACTCTTCCAACTAACATTTGAGAGATATAAGATTGGTTTGAAGGGTTTGGATGGGAGGGAGGAGAGGTTGTGAGTTCAACTCCTCTACTAACAAAAACTAAATACTAACATTTTCTGATAAGAAAAAAAAAACAACTCAAATGTCAAACTCAATAATATAATACAAATTTCTCATTTATTTAATTATCATAATCAACCAAATAAATCAATGAAATTCCATATACGAAATTTAAGGTAAAAAACACAATGTACCAACCATCCATCTATACAAATAAAAAATTATAAGAATTAACTTTAGCTTTCCTTACTGATAAGCTATCGTTGAAGCTATCAAATTAATACTACTTTTCAAGGCAACTTCAGTATTGCCTAGTAGTATTTAAGAAAGTAGATAGGGCTAAAGTAACCCTAAGTCGTCT
>NC_028360.1:7695285-7708719 GCF_000741045.1 Vigna radiata var. radiata
GTATATTATTTATCAAATAAAATCTGATTTTGGGCTTTAAATTACAATTTGGACCAATAAAACTCTAACCTCAGCTGCACAAATAAATATTAGAACATCCAAGAATAATTTATGCAATTAAAATCACTCTTTAAGCCCTTTTTATTTCCAAACACGCTAAATCTAATAATCACAAATCCTCTATAAATCAATCGTTTAAGCACAAATATTCTATCAAAAATTTTAATTTTAAAGCATAAATGTGGACATAAATATGCACTCATCACTTACCTTGGTTCACTCATAGTTTCTTCTTAGAGTTCTATTTTCTAAATTCATTTGCAAAGCAGCGTCTAATGGTTTGTAAAAGAGATAAAATTTATAAGATGTTTAGATGCTGGTTTTTATAAGATGTGTAAATGGAAAACTTTTTGAATAACACAACAATAAATTACAAATTTTATACTGGTTCACTCAACCTAAGCTATGTCCAATTCTCCCTTAAGAACTCTTAAGGGGTTCCACTAATCTTCTGAAATATTACATGAGCTTTACCTCTCCAGGTTTACAACAACTAATTTCACCACTTCTGGTTCCCTAATTAACATGATTAGTTAGAGTTTAATCATTCTTAGTTTATAATAAGTATTCTAACTACTTCCGGTCTCAAGTATTCTAACAACTTCTGGTCTCAAACCTAGACAACACAAATAGAAATATGTTTTAATTCTCTTCAAAATTTACAATGCAAACAATGTTAAGAACAAGGGTATGGAGGATAAATCTCAAAGAAAGGATATAAACAATATAAGGTGTTATGTTTTTTGTTAAGATTTTTCTCTCAAAAGATATTCAACTTCAGACGACATATGAGTGTAGCAAGCTTGAGTTCACTATTATATTCTTTCTATATTATCCTTTTTACACTACTATTTTTCTTGTCTTCTCTTCAAGCTTTCTTCTATATATATCTTCTCTTAAAAGATGACCGTTAAACAAGGAAGTTGACTTTAGGAAAGTAGGTAGCCTTTAAATAGAAAGTCAGAGTTTACCCATTCTTGGTTTATAATAAGTATTCTAACTACTTCCGATCTTAAGTATTCTAACAACTTCTGGTCTCAAACCTAGACAACACATATAGACAAATTTTTTAATTCTCTTAAGAATATACAATATAATCAGTGTTAAGAGCAAGGGTATAGAGGATAAATCTCAAAGAAAGGATATAAACAATATAAGATGTTCTCTATTTTGTTAAGATTTTTCTCTCAAAAGATATTCAACTTCAGACGACATATGAGTGTAGCCAACTTGAGTTCACTATTATATTCTTTCTACATTATCCTTTTTAAACTGCTATTCTTCTTGTCTTCTCTTCAAGCTTTCTTTTATATATAGTTTTTCTTAAAAGATAACCGTTAGACAAGGACGTTGATTTTAGGAAAGCAAATAACCTTTATGTAGGAAGTCAAACTTTAGTCTTCTTTGTAGGGGTCAGAGTTTTATCATAGCCTTAAGAGAAACTAAGCTTATACGATGTGACAAAAGCAGAAGGCTTCAAGGGGAAACATTCCCAAAATGTTGTTCTTCTTAAAAAATGTCTTTTTCTTAGGTGTAGTGATTCTGATCATATCTTTCTACTTTAGTGATCTACACAAATATCAAGAAACATAGTATATAACCATCGAAGTATTTATCGTACATGTATTAAATGTTTTGAACGTTGATAGCATTAGACTATATTGCGTGTTCAAGACATTTTACCATTTGTCATGTCATTCATAAATGCATCGTCTGTTAAAACATATAGCATGTATAGTCAGATGGTATGAGCATTATATGCTTCTTTAAGGACTATAACGTTTATTGATCATTCATCAGACGATGTATTTTTTAAAAAGTTTTTCTTGAGATAACATTGTATTAAATAAAAACTTCTTTTAGCCTTACTGCTATTCAAGAGATAAACTTTCGTTTTCATGAAATACCAACTTGTTTTGCTCATGTAATTTATTAGATGATTTCAAGAGAGAGACACTTTCTTTTCTTAGAAGTTGTTTATGATTTTATAACTCATTAGATAACATGGTTTAGGAAACATTATTTATATGCTTGACTTCATATGTTACAAAGCTTTTATTTTTTAGACGTTATTTCTTTAAACAAAATTTCATTTAATGTTTTTTGTTAAATTTCAAAACTTGAGTTGCTTATACTATTTTTTAGACAATTTTGTTTTAACAAGTCTATCTAAACATATCACCACCATCACAAAGCAACAAAAATATACTTTAAGCATATTTGAATAACATGCATTGCATTACCACCCATATGCAAACTCAAAAAGCAAAACAACCTCAAAAAGGTTAAAAAAGTGAACTTTATATTTTACTCTCATCAAATGAACATAAATCCACTAATGGTTTTTGATAGTTAAACAATTGAGAGATAAGCTTTAAAAGATTAAAGAAAAAATTGATAAAGTTCTATAAAATCCTTTTAAAAGATAATTTTTATAAAATAAAATTTAATTAATGTTAAATCTATTTGTAGGCATTTTTTATGAATAAAATATTGAATTTAATTAATAAAATCACTATTATTCTTAACTATTTTTTAGTCCTTAAATTTACTGTTTTTCTCATATTCCACCTTTTTCAATTTTTTTTTATGAATTCAATAGTATATTACTACTACAATTATTATTATTATTATTAAAACTGAGAGCTATAAACAAATAATAAAGTACAATGAAATTTATCTTCTTATGAACAATAACAATTTTATCATTACACACGAATAAATATGCATTTCAAGGTCTAAAAACTAATTTAAATTAAGATTCATTGAGATTATAATAATTTAAAATCCAAATTATCTCAAGAAAATAGTTCTTCAATTTGACAAAGAGAATCCATATTCAAGTTTCAAAACTCAATTTAAATAATAATTAACTAAATGCAAGTAATAGTGTTTAAGAGAATTTCTTGCTTCAAATGTTAGATTTAGTGGATGAAACTTTTTTGTAGGCAATGGTGTGTGCTTCTTTTACGTTGAATATGTGAAGATGGATGGATGAATTGCTTTTGGTGAAAGAAAACCTTGAAAATGAAGAAATGAAAATTGGAAGAGAAACCAAAAAGTTTGAAAATTAGGTTAAGGAAAAATTGTGATGTTGATGAAAAACATGAACAAAGCCAAAAGAGGGTGAAGAAGAAGAAGATGGAAGATGCAATTTCTCCTTCAAAATTGCTTCAAGATCATGTGATCTTATTCAAGCATGTAAGCTTCTTTTTTCTGTTAAAGAATTTGATTTGTAAACATTATTAAATAATAGATCATTAATTTGTATAAATTTTTAACGTTATGATGTCTCTTGAATTGTACAAATTGGATTATGAGTTAGTGGTAAGATTACAATTGAATAACTTTTAAATGCATAAGACTAAATGAACAATCAAAATTATTGGAATTGAAATTATTCTCATATAGAAAAACTGAAAATGGTGGGAAAAGAAATAAAGGGTATTTCATCATTCTCAATGGTGTTCATTATATAATTGAATGATTTAAAAATAAATAAATTATAAATTATGATATTAAAAAAGGTATTTTAAAATAAATTTTTTATTGATAATAATTTAAACAAGTCAGAAACTTCTAGCCATTTATAAGTTTTCAATTCGATTAAATTCGCTTAAACTACAATCATCATTTTTAAACAATTATTGAATTAATTTTTATCGAATTCCTTATATAGTTTAATCAAATTTTATAGTGGTTAACTAGGATCATGCATTTAGCCACTCCTAATAATAATATTTTCTTTATGAACTATATGTATTTTTCAGGAGTGACAATTATGTTTGAATATTGTAAAATCAAACCCTTCTTAAGCAAATTTTACTCAAGAAGAAATACAGTTAGCTGGACAATAAAATTGAAAAGAAAAGATACATAATGAATATAATTTTTCTCGACAGCAAAAAACAAATATATATAAACCACTAATTTTTTTTATGGAACAAAAATACACTTATCTTAATAACTAATAAAATTTTAATATAATTCAATCAATCTTTTTATACAAAACCTAAAAATGTACTAAAAAAAATCCAAGATCACTTCCATTCTAAATTAATGTATTTTCCATTGAAAGTGATTGTTTTTCTTTCTAAGAAATGTGAATAATTAACATCTGATGTCCCCACATGCCAAATAGGGTCAAATTCAAGTCAAATACGTTAGAAAGAAGGTTAAAGTATTTTTTATTTTATTTATTTGTTAATTATAGGTTGTTCTTTTCCTCTACATATCCACCTAATAAGCAACATGTTTCCAATTTTTATTGGTCATTCAAAGTTTCAATTCTAGTTCTTCAAGTAACATATCTACCCAACTTCTTTTAATTCCCTTTCATACCCTTTCTTCTCAACTCACCAACCTAATTTAAATTACAATATTTTCAACTCCTAAAAAAAAATTCAAGGATTTTATATTGTGTTTATGAAATTCGTTGCCACTAAATTTATTTTCTATTTGTGATGTTACATGTGCTAATAAACCACTATTAATTAACAATTAACAATAAACAATAACCAATAGTTGAGTGTACATGACTCCTACCCATTAATATCTTGGCCTCCATTGAAGCTCTTTGGAGTCAAGAATAAAAATATGTATAATTGTAGTACCAAAGAAAATGATGTATGAGCTAAAGTTTTTTCCTTTTTTTTTTGTTTTGTTTTGCTCAATATTGTATTTATTTTCCCTTTTATTTTAATGCCCATTTGCAATAATTGCTCAAAAATATGATCAAACTTTGCCATCATTTCGGATAGGCCTTCTTTCTATCTCATTAATAAGATGATGTTGACTTCCATTAATTAGCTTCATCTAAGAAGTTTACTTTTGGCTTCAAGTAATAGTTTTTCAAGTTCTTCACAAATAAGATTCAACCTTTGTTTATGTTCAACTCATTATAATGAGAAAAAATTGGTAAATTGTAAGTTTGATTACTTTTTGTTCACTTTCAATCACAAGAACTCTATAATAACCTTTTTTTTCTATCTTTATTTTACGTACAAATATGTAAAAAAATAAAAAAATAAAAGTAGAATTAATGTGACAAATTTGTAATTAAATTGGAGAAGCAAAGAAAAGAAACATATCCTCATATTGTGTCGGTCAAACATTTTTTTAACAATATTTTAAAATTATCTATGTATTATTATGTGATTGGTTTATGATAGTGTTTATGATTATTATTATTGATAAAGAAATAATATTGAACCAATCACATAATGACACGTAAATAATGTTAAAATATTATTAAAAAAATATTGTGAAAGTATCATTATCATATATATATATATATATATATATATATATATATATATATATATATATTATATTGTCTCATTGATGGAAAGTTTTAGTAAATATTCTCTCTGTTCTACATTGAACAGCGCCTTATGCAGCAAAATAGATCATATTACAACTTGAAAAATGGACGTGGTCATTTAAACCTTAAACAAGAGGTGTGTCATGGATTAAGGCCCGCTTAAGCCTAAGCAGGTAAAACTTACGTTTTAGGTCTCCTAATTTTTATTTTTAATTTTTTAGTACTAATATATTTCAATTTCAAGTAAATTAGTTCTAAAATTACGTCTAAAAATAAAATTTAATTAAATTATTATGATCGATTATTAATTTTTACAATGAATTGTTTTATTGGTAAAAATTTATTATTCTTAAATTTGTTTTCATCATTTAAAATTGAAATTTGGTTTTAAATCTTCTAAATCCTTCAATGTTTCTATTATGAGTTGATTTAAACACGAGTCAACTCGATCTAATTTATTTTTCAATGAATAAAATATTTTATAAATCGATCTGAACTACTATGAATGAGTAGGTTTGCATTGATTAACTTAAAAATTGTTGTTGATGTATTATCGGTTAATCCAACTCAAATCTATTGAACTCGGAGATTAAATAAACTAAATTTAATTTGATTTACATTTAAAAAAAATTACATTTTTCTAATTAATTTAACTCGAACTTATGATAATCCAGAGCAACTAACATATTTAAATCTATTTTAACATCAGTAGCATGCCGAAATAATGTCTTCACTGATTATTAGCACAATTAGGTGAAAATGTTACATGAGGTACAATGCAAAGTTAAGCAAAAGAAAGTATCTGCATCATTAGACAAAACCTTGATTCGAATAAGGAAAATGATACTTTCATAACATTTTTTTTTACAACATTTTAATACCATGTACGTATCATTATGTGATTGATCTATGGTGGTGTTTATAATGATTATTATTGATTAAAAAATAATTTTGGACCAATCACAGAATGATACGTAATATTAAAATGTTGTCAACCTATCGTTATTATTCAAATAATGATGTAAGCAAAGCAACAGAGTCATTATCTTGAGCTCTAAAAATATCAGAATAGGTTAACGAAACAAGTGCCCCAGTTGGAGATGTTGTGGCTAAGATGCAAAATTGTGAGTAGGGCCACAATCCTCTTAACATTGACACAAATTGCTTGTTGGATTAGGTGGGCAACCATTTACCACACCACACAATTTCAGAATCACTTGTCCCCGCCAGAATTCAAATAAATTTTTAGTTATATGATATGAACAATGCATTTATGAAGGCCACGTTATGAAGAAACAAACATTACCCCGTTGGAGTCCTACGTAAGTATCAATGTATCATATACTCACTTTAAGTCTTATCCACTTGAATTCAAAGAGAGAAAAACTAATAAACTTTACTTTAATTCCAAAATAAAATAAAATCTTTGCGTTTGTCTTAATTTTCTCAAAGGAAGAGAGAGAAAGGAGGAAAGTTCTGAAAAATTGATTCTCAGCAACTCTTACTTCATACAAAATATAGCTATAGAGGAAGTTGGCCAACGGTTAACTTCCCTCCAAACCTTGAGAGTCTCTTGTAATCAAAGCAAAGTTCAGTAGTCGATTCTTGGTCACCTTCTGAGACTCAAACTTCACCTTCCTGACACACCCTTCATACCAATCTTCCCTTTCTGTTTCCTACCTTCCTTCTATATACACTTAATCTCCAACTCCTTTTCTTCTCATTCACTATACACTTTTTCACCCTCTCACGCTTTCTTTTCACTATGTTATCCCTTCAAATCTTCCTTTCTAATTGTATCACCAGTTTGGTTTTGGTGCCAAGTTTTTCAGCTCTGGTGCTGCAGCAGTGAATAAGGCTTCTGGTTTCAATTAGTAGACAACTTTGGTTGCTGAGTTTCTTGCTCTTGAGCCTTCAATAGATGGTATTTTTAAATTAAAGTATAGTGAAATTTCTTGAATGCTTCTTCTGCCTTTTAAATTATCTCCAAGACTTCAAATAAGTTGGCTCTATCCTTCAATTCTTAAATGCTATGTACTGAGAATCAAACAAGACTTGGTCTCAGGAACAGACACGTTTTTCAATTTTGGACTGTCTCTGATCTGAATGCATATATAGAGGCAAAAGGGTATCTTCTCTTCATTATCCTCTACTCATTTCCAAAGACAACAGTTCCATTTAATTGAAGAAGCATGGCTTCATTTCCTTCAAATTCTGCATCAGAACATAGCATGGCCAGTGCACAAAACAGCTCCTCACCTTCTTTCATGACTAGAGTGGCTATGAGAGTCTCTAGATCAAGATGGTTCACCTTCTTGAGAAGAGTATTCCATTACCAAAATGGACCAAGATCTGATCTTGGCTCCAACCCTTTCAATTCTAGCACTTGGATGATGCTGGAGTTGATTGCTTTACTGGTCCAGATAACAAGCACAACACTCACTTTGGCCATTTCAAAGAGTGAGAAGCCTATTTGGCCTATGAGGGTGTGGATAGCAGGTTATGATATTGGGTGTCTTCTTAATCTGCTGCTACTTTGTGGCCGCTACTATCAACTCCATGTGACTCAAGGAGGTGCTCTTAGCCTTTCTGATTTGGAGCAGCAGAGAAACAATGAAGAATCAAGGTACCCTTTGCTATTCATTTCAACAGTTTTCCTTTCACTGTCATTACCAATTAGCAGTACCAAAAAGTTAGAATTTATAACATACTCTTTCTGTGAATGTGCTGAAAACCTGCCTAGTTGAAATTAGAAAATGTTGACTCCATTGGTTTTATGGCTGAATTCAAACAACTTCGATCAAAGAATCTTCTGTCATAAAAATATAAAATTCAAACTGTTGAACTTTAAGAAAATATGGAACTGCTAAAGTTGGACTTTTAAATTTTTTTCCTAAGGGAGAACCCAATTATTGTTGTGGGCCTACGGATTTGCACATGGGGAAACAGAGCTGGAAAGGGGTCAGAGCATTGATGAAGATTGAAATTCTTGTAGTTTTAATAATGCACCTCCGCTTACATCACATAAGTTAGGATATGAAGACAATATATAAATTTTTTAACTTTTAAGCATGAAGAAATCAAAATGCAGAGTGAAAGAAAGGGAATGAGAAAAGTACCAAACTTTTTCACTGGTTGGAGCAGGAACCAAGCAAAAGATAGACCAGGCAATAGGTTATTGATTAGCACAATTATTTATGAATTCGGCTGACCTAACCTAGCTTTTATTGGGTCAATAATAAGGCACCATTTTCCACTTTTGATACTTTCAATTCAAAAAAAGAGCCTGAAAACATTTTTTTATTAACAAGCAATATATTATCAGTTTAGAGTGTTTTGCATCAGAAATCAGTGAAAGTGAACTTTTTAAACCAATTAGAACAAAAGTCAACAAAACAATTTACATTCAGTGCATATCCTGTTAAGTAAAATCAGTGTAAGATTTGTTAAATTGGAGATAAAAACCCATAAAGTAAAAGCTAAACCGACACTGTTTAATGAGAAGCACATGACTGTTATGAAATAAACATCATTGAAAACAATGTATCAAACAACAAAAGTGTTCTATGTCTGAAATTTGTTTTGAACTATGTATGCATCATGCAGTGTTCTGAGGGGATCACATTTGATGGACAAATGCAGAAGTTCTCTAGAGCTTTTCTTTGCCATATGGTTTGTGATGGGAAATGTTTGGGCCTTTGACTCACGTTTTGGGTCATTCCAACAAGCACCAAAACTGCAGGTGCTATGCATGATCCTACTAGCTTGGAATGCAATATGCTACTCTTTCCCTTTTCTGCTGTTTTTGCTCTTGTGCTGCTGTGTGCCACTGATGAGCACCCTCCTTGGATACAACATGAGCATGGGCTCCTCTGCAAAAGGGGCATCAGATGATCAAATCTCACAAATCCCAAGTTGGAGATACAAAGGTGCTCACACCAACTTGGACTTTGCCAATGACTCTCAAACCACTCAAAGATTGATCAATGATGACCCAGTAAGTGACACTATATATTATCACACAGAATCTCCAATAATTTTCAATTTTTAATTTTGACTATGATGTTTCATACTGAATTGACAGGAATGTTGCATTTGCTTGGCCAAGTACAAAGACAGAGAAGAAGTTAGACAATTACCTTGTTCCCATTTGTTCCACCTAAAATGTGTGGATCAATGGCTAAGAATTATATCATGTTGCCCTCTTTGTAAACAAGGATTACAAAGATAGCCATCACACACAATACTCAAGACCATTCATCTCAATATATATTTCCAATTATTTTTGTATATTTTCCCCCTCTTTGGTTACATGAGTGTTTCTACATGTACAAAACAGGTCACCAGTAACCAAAATACTACACACAATACTTTTTTCTTAGCCATTGTTTCTACAAGTTTTTTCTTTCTTATTATCATGTCATCTAAATTTTATTGTAAGTTGTACTCAATAATGAAGTAAATATTTATATTTGCTTCTAATTTTTTGTATAATAAAATTATTTCGAGTACACTTTTTTTTTTCTTTAATCATATTATTAGGACCATATATTTATCAGTTTTCTTATCAACTAATGATTCCTAGAAATCTAACTGACCATTTTTAGTGTTGGCTTATTACTCGAAATTAGTGTTTTTTAATTTAAATGTAAATTTTTCTTATTTGAGTTTAATTTTAGTAATTGAGATACTTGTGAAAAAAAATATAAAATTAAGTTGGAAAAAAAAAATCATTGATATGTACGGATCCTACATCAAACTAGATTACCATTTTCAATGTTGGGTTGAAATAGATTTTGCTCCATTAACGAACTCAACTCGAGTGAGTGCAATGCACGTGTAACATGTAAAATCTTGAACAATTTAAAAACATGTTTAGGTTACAATTTATTGGTTATTATATGAATTTGATTTCATACTGGGATAAAGTTTTGTTGTAGTTTGAGTTTGATCAACATTTGAGACTACATGTTCACACACAGAGAAATTAATTAGAATTTGTTTGGAATAAAAAGATAACGTAAAGTTTTTTGTATCCGGGGATCTGATTATGCATTTCTGTATAATTAAAATTATTATTATTTTCTTTTTCTTTTGTGAAAGTTGGTTTAAAAATTATATTTACAGTGTCTTTGAAATAATAATGTAAAAAACTGACATTGATAGTATATAATAATCATATACTTTAAAATAAAGTACTTTCACTATTTAAACAATTAATCAATCACATGGGTTAATGAATATAGGCATCATGATAATGAATACGATTTTGAGACTTTATAATATTATATTTTTATTTAAAAAATAAATTGATACGTGTAATTTGAGAGGTGAAATAATAAACTTACTTTTTTATCAAATATAAATTTGTTTTAACACTTTGGATGATATATATATATATATATATATATATATATATATATAGTTTTATCAATTAAATAAAAGTTTATATATATTAACATTTCTTTCAATTTTTATTCAACATTTATTTTTCAATAAATTGTGTGGAAATGACTAATAGTTTCAAATTGTTGAATCTATTTTAAGAATCTAGTTATTTAAAAAAGTGATGTTTTGAATATAAGTCGAGGTTCTTTACTCAAAGCACTCCAAATTGTTCTGAAGATTGGATGGGTTCTCTGAGAGTAGAGTGCTTCTCCCTGTATCTCTCCAGTCTCACCCTGCACCTCCCTATTTTTTATTATTCCAATTATACCCCTGTTAGAATCACAGAACCGCAGAGAATCTTTTGACTACTTTTACCCATTCAACAGTTAAAAGCAAGTACTCACTCCTTACTTCTCTAACGTATTTCACGTTCTGAAATTCTACACCCCTTTCTTCTCTTTACTCGCACGTAGTGCTCCTCCCATCCTCTCCTCCCTCACTTTACTTGTTGCCTCACACAGACCTCTCCTCGGTGGTCGTGGTGGTGGTATCGTGGTGAGCACTTGCAGTGGCGGTTCTTCTTAGCTTGAGCGCCCAGGTTGATTGTTCTTTCCTTAAGCTTTGTATGATAGAAAGATTGTATGTGATGATATTTGTTTGTATGGATTATTTGTGTAGTATTTGTATGTGTTGTTTGTATGTGCTAGGATGCATTTCTGGACTGGGTGGAACGAAGGCTGATGCCTTAACCGCACTGGTTAAGGCACACCGGTGTTTGAAGAAGGGTTGCAGTTTTCATCCACACTTAGAAGTGCGGTGTAGAGCTCGCCATAATTTGAAATGTAGTCTAACCGCAGTTGGAAGTGTTGTTCATACCGTGCAACAGTTGGCAATGCAGCTGCCGCACTTGGAAGTGCGGTTTCATTGTTGCCGCAACTTGAACTACGGTCAAGTGCATTGTTTTTCCTTCTTTTAATTTGCTTTATTATATTTAATTGTTTTTTGAATTTGATTTGTTTTTTATACCTTTTTATTAGTTTATTTAAATATTAAATATTTTGCGGTTAATAGTTTATAATTTTTTTTTATTTTTATATTTGATATTAATTTAAATTTTATTTTTAATGTAATTAATTTTTCTTAATTTTGAAATTTAAATTTGTTTGTTAATTTTTTGAATCTATAATTATTTATTGATATTTTATTTTTCAATATGAATTATTATTTATTATTTGTTGTATATCTTTTTTAGTTTTTGATTCGTTTATTAATTTAAATTTAATTTGTTGTGTTTTGTGGTTTTTTTAAACTTTTTTTATTGATTTGTTAACATTTTTAAAAGATTTAATTTTTATTATAATATAATAGTACAAGATTAAGGGAGGTGCATGGAGTATCATGAAGTTATCATTACACTTTTTTAGATTTTATTAAATGAACGACATAATTGTCAATTGGGAGGTGCATGGAGTATCACTCACTCTTTGACGCTCCTTCATTATCCAAGTTACGTTATTCTCTCTTCCTCCTTCTTGTCCAAACCGTCTGAGTGGGTATCCATCAAAGACATTCTGATGCTTAAGTCAGTAATATGACCGATTGGTTAGCACAATAAGTAATACATATTATGTGCATTCTCTCCTTAAAGTTATACCTAAGACCTTTATTTATAATAACTATGATGGATCTTTTACCTTTTGATGACTTAATGACAGTCTAATCATACCTTAATCTGCATTATGAGTCTAATGAGTTATTACCACTGATAATCTAACCATACTGTCAGGTTATAATGGACACAACCTAAAAGAACTCGGCGTAAAGCAATTCATCCTTAAAGGTGATCGACTAGGGTGGTCGGCTTGGATGGATGAGGATGGACGTCTTGGGTGAACGATTTGGATGGTCGGTCTGGGCGGTGCTCGGTCTTAAGGAAGACCGTATAGTACATGTGAGAAATTAATTGTATTGGATCCCTTGATTGATTATTGACTTAATTATGCAAAATATTAATAATTTGAAAAATGTTATTTTACTAGTAAAGATTATATAAAATGAAATATTTTTTTTCTTCCAACCACACTTAATTATGAAAAAAGAATTATTAACTTTGCCTTGCCCACAAATTTCTTCCGTAACATTATAAGTAAGTGATCATATGGAAATTCAAGTCCTCTTCTCTTTTTCAAATCCCTCTCATTGATACCAACTCCTTTAAATTCAATGTTGTCTCCTTTATATCTAAGATCACATCACTAGTGCAAAAACGTTGTTTAACGTCAGTTAATTTGGGCTTTTAACCTCACTTTCACATCCGATGTCTATACGGGTGACATCTATGGGACGTCGCAATTCCTCATAACCGACGTCCATATAAACGTCAATTAACGATATCCACCGACGTCTAATTACTCTATATAGACGTCCACCTATGATTAAACCGACGTCAACATGAATATATAAAGAGGTTTAAAATGACACTAACCGATGTCTATGTTGTTATAGACGTCGGACATGGCTTTAACCAACGTCTAACAACAATTTTGTGTTTTAGTGCAGTTTTGATCCAGGCTTTCGGTAGCATTGTGTAACACTCTCCTCTCGCTAGTTTCCCCACAAAAAAAGCTTGCGTCTTTTGAATCTTCTAGTGCTTTCAACCCAAA
>NC_028360.1:7708819-7722591 GCF_000741045.1 Vigna radiata var. radiata
GTGTCGAGAAGTAGACAAGGACCCAAGTTCCATTTTGGGTCGGAAGAACTAGAAAACTCAAAAGATCGCCACTCTTCTTGTGAGGAAACTAGCAAAGGGAGAATGTTGCACTATGTTACCCAAAGAGAGGATCAAAACTGCACTAAAACACAACACAAAGAAAGCAAATTTTAATCAGTTGAACGACAAGATAATTGATAAAAAACTAAAGAAAGTTTAAACGGTAAGCATAAAAAAAAACCACGCACCTGGGATGCAAGAGAGAAAAAGGAGAGGACGAAGACAATGACGTTATGAGAAACGACAATCCAATGCCGCAAGACGCGATCAGAAACTGAATGGCGAGAAGAGTCTGCGGTCTATTTAAAATGAAATGGGGTGTCGGTTGCTCCAGAAACCGACGTCTAGGAAGCTGAAAAGATTGACGTTTTGGTTTCCTTTCAGGGTAGTTCACGTCGGTGCCCCTCACAGCCAACGTCTAAAACCCTCGAATTTGGTGAAAATACAGGAACGTAGACGTCGGTGCCCCTCAGAACTTACGTCTACATTGAAGAATTTTTGTCTTCCCGCCTTCCAGACAGGTCTTAGACGTCGGCGTTTGACTATGTGACGTCTAATTGCCTGGGGCATTAGGTGAACAACATTAATTGTAGCCCAATCGACGTTGCTTTTTCACGGGATCCGACGTCTATTCGACGTCTAAAGCTGAACCGGTTGATGTTTGATTTCCTGTCAGTGACGTAGACGTNGGTGCCCTTGCTAGCCNNCGTCTAANCTCNTGGGAATTTGATGGGCAGCATTAATTGCAACCTAGTAGACGTCGGTCCCCTGAAACACCGACGTTAATGGACTGTCTTATCACATACCTCAGGCAATTGGACGTCAGTTTGCGGCAGGTGCGACGTCTATGATGTCATAGACGTTGCCTGACATCGAAACTGACGTCTAGTTTTCCAATTTATTTACGATAATGCCACCGTACAGTAATAGACGTCGAATTTTTCACGAAACTGACGTCTAAGGAGTGACGTTAAACAGCATTTTTACACTAGTGCATATATAAGACATTTATTTTCACTACATCGTCGAATATCGACATACGAATCCAGTTTTAGTTTTGGATTTATTCTCAAGATTCATAGGGATGACACTAACACATTGTCTCCATATAAAAAAATATAATTAAGGAATCAATTAAGTAAAAAAATAATATAATAAGATCAAATTAATAAATTGAGTTTTTTATTAGACTATACACATTATCACTTTTCAACTAATGTTAATGACAATTTAAATAAATGAATCACATTGATTCTATTTATCAAATAATAGACTCACTTAAGTAAAAAACATCTGAAAAATGATATGTTAACACATATTTTTGGATAACATTTTAACATAATGCGTGAGTTTATAATACATCAACACAATAACAAATAAATAATGAACCAGTGAGAAAATAACATATGTATTTTGTATCAAAGTGTTATAAAATAAAATTCTGTATCAAAATATTTTGTTTCGAAAAATATATAAGACAAAAACAAATCAAAAACTTAAATATACACAAAATTACTAATTAAGTCAAGTTCAAAATAAACATGGATTAAATAACACAAATCTTATAACAAATCAATTAAGAAAATTAGAAAATTGAGTTATCATATTTAAATAATTTTTATAAAAATTACAAAAATGAAAACAATAGAGATAAAAATAGATATTAGAAGGGTTGACTTTAATATTTTAGAACTTTTTATGAGGAATGTTTTCAAGTACTAATTTACAATCAATACTTAAAAAAATATGAAAAAATATGTTTTGATTATTAAATGTCTTTCCCCTTATATTATTAAACAGAAGCTAATTTTCAATACTGATTTCATTTATTTATCTATACCTATATCAAATGAATACTTAATAACCTAATTAGAAATAGAATTTGCACATTAAACATTTCACTTTTTATTTATTTTACATTAATAATCTCCCACAATGTGGTACAGATAAAATAGTGATAAACATGTTGGAAAACAGTGAAGAAGTATATGGTGACATTGTGAGGCTATTTTTTTTGTAAAATAGTTAAAATAAAGAGTTACGAATGGTGATGAATGAAACCCTAATAAAGGAATATTATTTTTAACTGACTCTTTCTGCCTCATTTCTTTAGAAATAAAGGCAACAACTTGAGGTTACAGATTGTCGATTTGTTTAGAAAAAAAACCACAAATTTGAAATGAAAATGGTTGATTTGATAAAAACCACATATTTGTGATTACAAAATTAAGTTAGTTAATGACATTCCCAATGATTTAGGGTTACTTACGGTATTTTTTAATCGAGTTTTCACTATTTTTTCTTTTGTGGAAAGCATAGGCTCTGAAAATTCCACCTTCTTTTCTTTTATCCTTCCTGCTGAGAATTCAAAAACAACATTGAGAGAAGCTGATTATCGTCGAGTCAAGGAGGATTTGCACTGCTTTTTGCAGGCCATATCTCACAAACACAGGTAACCTAATGTCTCTTCAATTTCTTTCTAGTATTCTCTTCTTTTATCATCTTCTCAACACGAATAATCGTATATAACAACAAAACATGTTAATTTATCGATGAATTATGATATGTTAACAACTTTTGTTAATAATTTTTTAACAATAAATCTTGTGTCGCTATTTTATTATTCTATATATTTGAAACAGATCAGAACTATCACTAAAAAAGTTATCAAAAAAGAGTTGTTAAAAAACATTTTTTTTTTATCAATAGGATCAATTTACAGCATATAACAACAAAACGTTAATTTATCGATGGATCATGATATGTTAACAATTTTTTTTAACAACTTTTTAACAATTAGCCATGTGTCACTATTTTATTATTCTCTATATTTGAAACAGACCAATTACAAACTACCACTAGAAAAGTTGTCAAAAAAAAGTTGTTAAAAAAGCTTTTTTTTTTTGTATCAATAGGATCAATTTACAATATATAACAACAAAACATGTTAATTTATCGATGAACCATGATATGTTAATAATTTTTTAGCAATAAACCATGTGTCACTATTTTATTGTTATGTATATTTGAAACAGATTCGTCACGAACGGTCAAAGAAAATTGTTAAAAAAACATTTTTTTTATCGATAAGATGAATTTATAATATATAAATTTTAATATTGATAATGTGTAATTTGTTGTTAATGGTGTGAATAGGTAAAAAGTTTGTGATAGAAGAAATATGGAGCCAAAAGCTGATCATCAAAAGCCACCAAAGATGATGATGCTTAACAAACTCCCTGATAAACTTCCTGAGTTGGACGTTGAAATCATAAAGAAGAACTCAGCAATGCTGTCACCAACGTCTCAGAGCTCAAACATGAAAAAATCACCTGGGAGGATGAATTGTCTATGCTCACCCACCACACATGTCGGTTCCTTTAGATGTCGCCACCATCGATCTTCTTCTGGAATGCGTAGAGGAAAATCGATCGGTTCCAACCTCGCAGAATTGGGTTCAAAAGCTGGTCCAATAAGTGACTCACTCAATGCTCAATAGCTTTATTTTAATTCTTTTATTTTCAAAGATTCGAGTGAACATGTGTTATACTTTTGAGGACCAAATTCTCTATTTACTCTATTTAAATATACACTTACACAAACAACCATTGCTTGCATAAAAGTGTTTATCATCAGTTCTTTAGTTTGCTAATGATGTAAAAAGTTATTTCTTCAATGTTCAATTTTCTTTATATGTTATTTTCAAAACTTACGATTCAATCATGTATATAACAAATATAAAAAAGGAAAAACTAAATAGTAAACATGTATTTATTAGTATACAATATAGGCAAATCATAATTCACAAAATAATATGCCTACAATAATATGTATTATGTCTTATTAATTGTTAATGTTTTTTAATTACACCATAAATACTTTTTCTCTTCATATTTTTCATTGAGATCTTTTTGATGAAACCCATATTATAGTAAACTTGATTATGAGAAAACCCATATTATAGTAAGTATTTTTCAATTTAAATTAAGAATGTTAATTCTTGTTCTTAAGTTAACTTCTAACGTAATTAAGAGATGAAACACATAGAAAAATGATAACTCAAATCAATAATAAAAAAATATATTAATTCAACTTAGCTTCAAAATTCATAATGAAATTATAGTGGAATGATCTTAGAAGTTTAGTCTTCCATTAATGGAGTGGAATACATGATACAATAAAATGAGAAGAGAGGTGAATTATTGCTTCCAATGGAAGAGTATGATGAGTGAAGGAATAAGTGTTTATGCTTTTTTTGGTCTCCTTATATAGGCTTGATTAAACTTGGATTCTAAACATTCTATTGATAAAATATTTTATCTTATATATTCCAAATAATTAATAGACTTAGATAATTAAAAAATATTTGAAATATCTTTTCTATTGATATTTCTAGATTTAATTATCTTTTAAAATATCTAACAGATTTAATCTTACTCAAAATTACATTTCAACTTTTTTTATTTTATTCAAAATTAGATAGAAACCCAAATTTTTCTCCAATTACACCTTTAACCCATTCTTCCTTTCCAAAATTGTTTTTCCGCCTGTTAATTGACCAAATTGGACCAGAGTTAGACCCAAATTTAAGAAAATTTGGCCAGCTTTGGCCCAAGTTGACTTAGATAAGAGTTGCCAATTAAGGATTGCCATATGGTAGCCCCTTTTCTCATCCAAATTAGGCTTTCAAATTAGGATTGCGAAAGGAGATGAGTGTTGTTCGCGACGATGCTCTCATGGTGGCTCTTTGCGTACTGAAATGTGCGAGACTCCATGGTACAAAGGAGTTTGCGTTTTGGTTCTTGTTGAAGATGCAAGGCTGCTTTCACGTGGTTACATATTAAAATTGGGTTTCCTTGTTGTGGCACATGTTTTGCAGGTGTGTGATGGAGAAGAGTATTCGCGATTTAGTCTCGCAATGAAGATGAGATGGATATGGCCATGGATGCGCGAGGTGTTGTGCCTTGATTATGGTTTCTGTAGGTTAGATTTCGCGAAGAGGAGATTGGCGATGAAGAAGACATCGCGATTTGGGAATTTATGGTTCATCTCGAAGATAGAAATTGGGGCTTTGGGTTTCTGTTTTGTGATTCGCAGGTTCCATGGACTTTGATTGGAAGTTTGCGAATTTGGGGGTTTGAACCCGATTTGGATTCGCTCACGATGGTTCGAATTGATTTGAGATGGCGTTGGATTCTAGTTTTTCGTTTTGCATGTTGGGGTTTGATTGTGTGATGAAGATGAATGCAGGGAGATCGTCGCAGAGGAGATTGCGGTGGAGAATGGAGATGAAGATGAAATTCCTCGGGTTATCTCTGTTGTGGTTGTGGTGGACGGTTTTAGTGGTACGAGGATGATGAAGAATCTTCATGGCGGAACGAACTGGGTAGGATGAAGAGGACGACACGCGATTCGGCTTCGCGGTGGCTTGATGGAAGTTTGCAAAAACTATGGCAGTCTGCGCAAGATGGAAGATGGTGGTGCCACGGTGGCTGGTTGGTCTGGTGATGGAAGCGACATAAGAAGGTTGGTGGAAGAGGATTAGGATTTCTAGAGGTTCACACTCTATATGACCCTTGCATTATGCTATAACCACTGAAATAGTATATCCCATTCAAGAATCTGCTCAAATATGAACCTACACCCAATAACCCTTCCTATACAATCAAAACAGCCACTGTTGAGAATCAAAACACTCCACACCTTCAAGCATCGGCTTTGAACATTTAATAATACACCTAAACCTTATAACAATTATCCCATACCACACATAAATAATCAAGTTAGATATTAGACTCTTAAACTGTTGTTGCGCCAAAAAATAGCGAACATTCCTCTAATCCAAAATAACCAGTAAGATAACCTTCTCATATAAACTACACTGCCTACCATAGAATCCAATTAAAACAACACTTCAAACTACATATGACCATAAATTTTACCTTTGAACAACATGCAATAAAAACCCTTAGTTATACAAATTACCCCAAACATTTTACTCCACCATAAAGATCAAGATTCCTAAGATAAAAGCGTAATTCTGGTACCAAGACCTGCTACTCCTATAATAAAATATTATGAACCCTAATATACATAATTACATCCCAACTCCATAACACAATGCATGCTTACATATATATTTCCCAACAAAACCAAAATTTACATCCAATAAATAAGGCATGCTCAAGAAAATTTACTAAAACAACAACTAGAAAACAAAATTGTTAAGACAAAATTGTCTATATGTCTAAACACTCTCATGTTTTTAAGTTTAACAGAATAACATTAAATGAAATAAGAATCTGAAAATACCATGATGAAACATGAGACTTAGGCTCAAAATCCCTAATGTAGAAAAATCTTAGGAAAACTTCTAGGATTGAAGAAAACATAAAAAACCTGAGTCAAAATACCTAAACACAATGTTAAACGATTGATAAGTCAAAATGTCTTAAGAGAGTTATGTTAAACGCGTAAGCCTACTATACCCAAGAGGTATTCGGTTGAACTCTCAGGAAATGAAGAAATGTCAAGACAGGATCTTCGACAAAAAACTCAATCTTAAACCTAAAATGCAAAAGAAAACATAACATACTAAACACTATCACTCTAAAAAGGCAAAATCACAAAAGGCGTTTACTTAAGTCTAGACAATACCGTGAGCTAAAACTGTTACTTCATCTAACGATGAAGTTCTTTCTTAACGCCTGATATCTTTAGAAGAAAAACATAATTGTTAAAGGCTACCTCAATGGTAGAAAATGAAAATCACTTTGTTGTTTTGAGTAAGCATTGAATAACATTAAATGTTTAACGTTCAAAAACAACAAAAGTGATAAGAGATAAGACATATCTACTACATGCACAATCTACTCTATTCTTTACAGATAACCTACTCTACACACATCCACATGCTTATTTAAAAATCAAAAGTGGACATTATAGACAAAAGAGATATTCACATAATTTTCTTCACTTGAGAAACGGTGTCTAAAAGGAAGTACAACCTACTTTAAGCAAAGTACTAAAAAAGTAAGTATGCTCTGACAAGTTGACTTTAACTAATGACTGTTGTACACGAAGAAAGAGATTACAAAAGAATCAAGGCCAAAAGTTGAGTCTAATGGACATTTCTCAAAAAGCCTTTGAATAGAAGATTATTGAGATGAAGAATCAGGAGGACAACATATAACGAAAATATTCATCTTGAGAAAAGAATTCAAAAGAAAAAGCATAGAAAAGCTCAAGAAAAGAAAACATCCGAGTAGAAGAAAAGAAAAGAAAGTCAAGAAATACACTCGAGGTTCATTGTAATATTTGCTTATTGTTGTAAGAAAGAGAGAAAAAAGAGAAAGAAAAAAGAGAGAAACATTTGCAAGTGTTTAAACTGCATTGTATTGTACTCACATCTTCTCTACGAGAGTAATATTTTGAACGACTTGTAAGCAATCATTGATTGCAGTTCTTAAGAGAATTAAAAGACTTGTTGAACTTTGTGAAGTTAAGGAAATCTATACAAGGTTGTCTAGTACCAAGAGTGGTGCGAATACTCATCCAGTCTAGGGTAATAGGAGGTTATTCACCGACTCGGAAGACCAGGAGCGTTGCAAATACTCAGTTGTAATCTTGTTGAAGATTATAGTTGAACCCTCTGTAGAGGAGGCTCGACGTAGCTCTATTGGAGTGAGCCAGTATAAAAATATCCTTGGAATTATCTTTTACCTTTTGTCTAAACTCTTTTCTTATAAAACCTGCAACTGCATTTTTATTTCCACATACAAGAAACTTCTACACTAAACGATTCTTATTCAATTGAGGAAGTTCTTATAAACACTGCAGTATACATTTTGAATAGCACATTAAAAACAACTAGCATTCAGAATCATTAACAAGTCGAGTGTTCAAGTATTCATTTGAAAAATCCAAAACTCGACAAACGTGTTATATTAGAAGGGTTGCGAAAAGAATTTTTCCATTAACACTATTCCACCCTTTTCTATTCTCTAGACGGTCTTGTCTTAACATGATTAGGTTTCCTTTTTTGGCCATCAATCACATTGAAACAAAAATATGATATAATATCACAACTACATTTAACACTAGCTAAGGTTCGAACCCTATACCTCATGCATCAAAAAACCACATCAACCAATCAAACTATCACAAACAACTTTACTAGAACCATGCAAAACAAATAATCACGTCAATAAATAACATAGTAAATAAATAATAATACATGCATTTTATATGCACATCGAGAATTGAACACATAATCACGAACACAAACAAGGGATTCAAACCAACCAAGCTACACATCACTTCTAATGAACATACAATTTCTTATTATGTTATACTTATAAAACGTTGACAACACCTTTCTCATCACTTTGCATTTTCCCGGGTCCTATAGTTTTCACATTCTATGAAATTTCTAAAGGATCAAGGTAGAAGATGATTTAGAGTTTGTATGAGTTCATAGTATCTCATATTATCGTGAATTGTGGTTAATTCCATGAGTGATGAAATTTATGTTGACATTGCTAAGTATTCTTTGATTATATATATGATATGTGAATTGATTAGTTAATTATAGATTATGATCAAGGAACAATGTAATTTTATAATATGAGTGATGAGTTGAGTTACATAAAAATTGTCATAGAGATATGAGATGTTTATGTAAAAGAAATTGGAAAATGAAAGGTGAATATTTTTAAAGGATTTTATTATGATAGATACATAATTGTTTAGTGTGCAAGGCTATATTCTTTCTAAATGAGAAAGAGTATAATTCAATAAGATTAGTGTGATGCAATTGCGACTGACACTCTTTAAATTTATTCTTAAACTCTACCAAACTATTGGGCTCTGAAGAGTGCATGGTGTTCCTATAACTGGTTTAGGAATCATGAATTCCTTCTCAGTAGGACTTTGATAAACAATCTTAGGTGCAAAATTGTCAAAAATTCGAAATTAAGCAAGGAAATGAGCTATCAAACAGGAAGGCACTCAAAAAGACCCTAAGAAATGTCGTGAAACGGAATAAGAAAGCAAGAAATCAAAACAAGTTGCAATTGAATCAAAAATAGTGTCGCCTTACGAAATGTCAAATCTGTTTGACAAAATGCCTAACAGAAAATCAGATTATGGTGCATCAAATTTCAGAATATGACTTGCACTAGACTTTCAGCTTTTTAAAATGATATGAATGCTTCTTTTGGATTCTTTATTTTGTATAAACACAAACTAACCAAGCTTTTGCTGCAATTTTCATGCAAATTCAGATGCACCACACACACAGATTATAGAATTAAGCAAAGAAAATAACAACTTATAAGTAAAAAAGAGGCTAAAATTGGTGGTTTGGAGAGTGAAATTATAGAAAACTGTTAAAACTTGAAATTCCTTGGCATGATCATGTTTAGTTCATTGAATCAAACTTGTATGCACTGTTAACTGCTGCCAAACAACAGTATTTCCAAAATTCACTTATCTAGTTCCACTTTTGTATCGATTCAAACAACTCCACCACCAAATTTTAGATTTAGGGAATCAAATGAGTTTAAGACACTAAATTGTATTCAGACACAATAATTAATACTTGAGAAAGACACTAGAATCATACTTAAAGATGTTCAGCAATTATCTAAGTATTGAACCAAATTCTAAAACTGAAAAAATAATAGACTCTACTAAGCTAAGCAGATCGGCCAAGTGCAATTGATACTTTGTTGGAGTTTTCTCAGTGCAACCAAGTTGTGCCTATGCAATTCATTGCTTATATGGTATGCACATGGAACTGGCTCAACTAATCAGATGCATCTCAAAGCTCAACATACATTCATGTGCAAATAAAAGACCAGAAACAGATTATTGTTGTAAACAGATGCAAACTGTATCTGATGTCAAACATCATGCACCCGAGCTCTCAATGAGTTTGTCATAGCTCATATGGTGTGCAAATGATGAACATACACTTAGATTATGCATATCAAGCAAAACACAGTTTCAACCCAGAATTTATGAGATTTTAAGCAATTGCTCATAACTAAAGACAAAACAAAATATGATGCTTCAATTAAAATGACTCAAAAAGGAAATAGACCGATTAAAATGATAAAGACACTCAAAGAAAGGCTGGCACACAAGAAATGAATGCAAGCAGAACCTATTGCAATTTTGAATGTAATAGCGTACAACAGAGTCAACAAAACAAAGAATGAAATGTAATGACAATGAAGAATGAAGGAATAAATGAACTTAGCTCACGAAGGCACTTCAAACCTGAGTCGGATTATCGTATGATGGCTTGATCCAGCATGTTGGAAGCCATGAAACCGTGACCATTGGAGGTGAAATTAGAGAGCTCTGGCTAGCAGCGAATATATGAAGGTTTAATGGAGTTTTTGGTGAGGGAGGTGCTTCTATGGTGTGGCTCTAGCTGAGGTAGCCTACCATCTCTCGACACCCAATTTCGTCCAGATAAGTAAGCAAATAAAAATAAAGAATATTAATCAATGGTGGATAAAGTAAAAAAGAAGAAGAAAATAATAAAATAATTTTCCTTAAAATATATATATATATATATATATATATATATATATATATATATATATATATATATATATATATATATATATATGGGTTTGTTAATGCATGTACGTCTGTTTTTTAGTTGGTATATTTTAGCAATGTGTATCGGGTTATAGTAGACAAATATACCCTCATATATTATGGATTCTAAGTTTTAAAGTCAAGGGTATTTGAATAATTTTCATTAACAAAACTAAAAAAAAAAAAAAACCCTCAAACCCTTACTCACCTTCCTCATTCCTCTCAACCCTTTCTCTTTCATCTCTCTCAGTCCAACATTTTCTCTATCATCCTATGGTAGATCCAATTGAAAAAAAAATAGAAATACTCGTCGTTATAAAGAGTTAAGTCATTGGCATGTTCGCCTTCAGGCAATGTTTCATTCAAAATCTCTCTAATTTCATCATCTTCACTAACCTCTCTAATTTCATCATTTTCGAAGCTACCTTAGTGTTTCTGTTGGATTGGGACGAGGATGGGTCCTACTGAACTCTCCTGTTTGGACAAAAGTTTGCTCCTATCTATGCTCTGGATGACCGTTCGCTTTAAGTGGGGGTGACCTGTAGAAGACACTCTGACACTCAAGTCAGATATCTTTTTTCTGAAGGTCTAAAGTAATCAAATTATGAAAAAGTGTCTTACCCCGAAATTAAACATTTACTTATAAAGTTTACAAGAATCAAACCTATTACTTTACCTTTTAATGGTCATTAATGCCATGATTAATCATTCATCAATAGTAGTTATAGTATTCATTGTGCTTTAACTCAGCTCAATTGCAATCGGAATTGAATGGCTCTGCCCCACTCTTCTTCGTGACCCAACCGATCAGTTTACCCAACTCACCACATAGTAACACTTAGTAAAACTCTAATTAGCACTTAGTCTACCGTTAGATCAATCTAGAAATTTAATATACGGTTCATAAGACATGGTAATTAACTTTGGCGGTCAGGATTTTTAATTTGAGGATTATACTTAAAGGAAGTAATATTGTAATTTTGGATAGAAAGACCATCATTTATTTCTATCTCTAACTTATCTCGAAAAAATCTAAATTCTTACTTCATTTACCGTTAGATTGATTAAGTTGAAATTTTGATAGATGATTCCTAAGATATATTACTATATTTTGACCACTTGGATTTGTAACCGGATGTCTGTACCTAGAGGAATTAATTCCATATTTTTGATAGAATTGAAACCAGCTTGAATATTGTTCTCGAGTTGTCTAAGTAAAATCTCAATCTATACCTTGTTAATCGTTATATTAACCTAAAATTTGGATATGTACTTCCTGAGGCATGTTGATTCATCTTGACCGTTTGGATTTTTTATAATTAGGTTCTGTTTATTAAGGATTTAAAACTAACATGATTTTATGTTTCTGAATTACTGATGTGAAATTTCAAATTTTCACTTTATTAACCGTTAGATCAGACTGAAATTTTTACCCTAGACTCTAGGTAAATTATGATGTGGGACATCTGCTAGGAATAGACTTTAATGTAATGTCATAACAATTAACCTTCGATTGGTAAAATTATATTGAGGTTGTAATCGTTATGGGTAAGATAAGATTATAAGAAGAGTATGATATCTGGCAATAGGTGTGTATTTTAAAAATTTTAGGTATTGACACGGAAATGGGTTATTGCTAATTTATGATTGGAGAATGGATATGATTGATAAGTGGAAGAGATTATATGATTTGTTGATTTTATGAAATGTTAGGGTGGATATAAGGAATCATTAATTATGAAATGATGTTTACTACCTGGAGTAATATATTAGGTTTGTACCATAAGACCTTGATATAAGCATAGTGACTCATGAAGGTTATGAAAGCAGGCAGAAAGTAGTCTGACCATAAGGCTTTGACATAAGCAAATGACTCATAAGTCTTACAGAAACACGCAGAGAGCGGTTTGACCACAAGGCTTCAGAAAGTAAAAAATAGTATACTTGTAAAGCTTAAGGAAGCAAGCAGAGAGTGGTTTGACCATAAGGCTTCGTGAGTAAGCATAGTATACTTGTAAGGTTTTTGAAAACAAGAAGGATGATTTTGAAAGAAGTCAAGAAAAAATGAATTAATGGCCTTGGGATAATTGCATTTATAAATTGTAATAATACATGATTGAATTATATATTATGAGTAAGTTTAATGATTATATGTTATGGTTAACTTACTTTTATTTGTTTGTCCTATGATTGTATAACTCATGTTATACGTGGGTAGATAATGTTGCACATGCAATTAAAAAAGTTTTTATTTTATATATATATATATATATATATGGGGTTTGTTAACACGCGTACGCCTGTTTTTCAGTTGGTACGTTTTAACAATGTGTACCGGATTATAGTAGACAAAAATACCCTCATTTATTATGGATTCTAAGTTTTAAGGTCAAGGATATTTAAATAATTTTCATTCTCAAAACTAAAAAAAAAAAAAAGAAACCCCCATACCCTTACTCACCTCCCTCATTCCTCTCAACCCTTTATCTTTCATCTCTCTCACTCCAACATTTTCTCTGTCATCCCTATTGCCCTAATTGAAAAAAAATAAATCAGAAACTCTTGCCTAACCCTTGTCCTTTTCCCTTTACACAAAGTGTTTCTTTTTCCTTTCTCTATTGGTATGGAATACATGATGTAAGATTACAACCTAGAATTGAAAGAATTGTANTCNTAGGGAGCTCTTCTATACCTATTTCTTTAATTTCCTTATGTCCCTTTTTTATCACTGANTCAACTTCTACAGGTGTTTAGAATAAACTTTAACCACTGTGCAAGATAAAAAATAATAAAATCATTTTTTACCTTTGAGATTTGGAAAGAGTAACGTAAAATATGACAAAGTTTATATTCATTTTACACATTAATAAATATAAAATGATTATAAAAGAGTAAACTTTTTCAATTTTNAAAAAATATCTCTGATTCAAATTACCACCACCATCTTCAATTGAGTTGAGATGAAAAAAAAATTGTTGGAGTGATATAGAGAAAATGTTGAGATGAGAGAGAAAATATCTCTGATGACAAAGGGTTTCTGATTTTTTTTTTCAATTGGGCAACAGTAGGGATGACAGAGAAAATGTTGGAGTGAGAGA
>NC_028360.1:7722911-7759054 GCF_000741045.1 Vigna radiata var. radiata
TGTGTGTGTGTGTGTGTGTTAACTACTTCTTTTGTATTCATCCTTAAACTGTTCACCCTCAAACTATTCACCCTTAGATCGATCACCTATGAAACTGACTGACAAACCTACCAGTACATCCTTGAGTCGATCACCTAGACCAATCAATTGCAGAATAAAGGTCAGATTATCACTTAGCCAATAATAACCACAAATCAACTAAATAATGCTTATTAAAGTATGATTGGGTCAAGATTAGGTCACTAAAAAGATAAAAACTCATAACAACTAGTATAATTAAATATCTATGGTTGTTCAAACACATGTGTCACTCTTCAAATACATACATAATTGCATTTAACATTTTTACGATCAATCACTTACCGACTCAAACATCATAATACATTTTACACATATCATCGAAATAATTTTAAACCAACATAAGACCTTAAATACCAAATAAACAAAAGATAAAAATATCATAAAAAACTATCTCTAACTCTCCAAAAACAATATATAGTTTTGAACATAAAAATAATTACAATATGTACATAATTCTCTATGGTGTTAGGAAACAATTAAAATCATGTTTTATAATAAGACATCAATTAACATAATTCTACTAATTATATATTTTTTTAATATTATTACTGGTACAACCATACGTATGACGGATATGTGTCTACATTATTTATAATAATGATAATATTTCATTTTAGTTTTCATATTTTTATTTAAATGACTTTTTTCCATTTTTATTGAATAGTTACTTTTCTCTAATTTTTATTTTTTTATTTAATTTTTAATTTTTTTGTAAAATTTTAGTTTTTAATTTTTTTAATTAATTTAAACTTTTTTATTGTATCTATTTATTTAAAAAACAGTAAACAAATTATTCTCTTCTTATTAACTCAGATGCACTTTACGTCCTAGTTATTGATAATTCTATCTGTAAAAAAAAAAAAAAACTCAAAGATAGAAGATGAAATAAATTAAAAAAAGTTTATAATAATTGTTATAGGAATGATCTTTACAAATAGTTAGATGATATGTTGCCTAACTATATTTTGATCGGTCCAATATTTCTATTTAATAATTTTTTATATTATGTAGAAGGTTGGATAAAAAAAATTATTGTCTCGCATTTTTTTAAATTAAGAAATTTTTAAATTTAGCCAGAGAAAAGATATTGAAATTACAAATGAATATAAAAACATTATTAATCAATAAACTATTTAAGTACTACAAAATATAATCAATTAAAAATAGTTAATGTTTAAATAATATGTACGAATTTTTTAAATATTTATAAGCATTTTAAATTTTAAAAATAATAATTAAAAAGGTAAATTTGAGAAAACAAAATATAAATGTAAATATATATATATATATATATATATATATATATATATAATATATATATATATATATATATATATATATATATATATATATATAGTTATAAATATAATTATAAATAAAATAATTTTTAATTATAAGTAATATTATGTAAATAATTTTTTTCTTATGAATAATTATTTAAATAAAAGAATAAATAATTCTTTTATAATGAATAGTTTGAGAAAAATAATTACTAAAATGATAAAACTGAAAAATATATTTTTATTGTGAATAATTATTTAAATTTAAAACATAATAATTAAGAGAAAAAAATTGGAAAAATAAGAAACACATTAAAGAGGTGTATATATATACTTATAAATATATAATTATAAATTATATCTTTCTTAAAATTTTATTATAAAATTTTTGTATAGTTAATTTTTATTTGTTTTATAAATTTTTTATTATATGGTTACTTTAACTTAAAAAATTAATTAAATTTTAAAAAATGATTAAATAAAATAATAGTTCAAATTTAAAAAATATTTAAAATATAAAGTTGATAAAATATTTAATTAATTTAAAAAAATAGTTAATAAAAAGATAAGATTGAAAGGAAAAAAAATTATATTTATAGCTAAAAAATTTGACCACGGTCAACTTTTTCTTTTCTAATAATAATAATTAAATAAAGATGTGGATGAAGTTTGAGGTCTCTTGTGAATTAGTAGCAATTTGGTTTCTCTTCCCTCTATCTTCTTCTTCCTCTGTTACATTAGGGTTTCCTCTTCTCAGACGGAGCTTCCAATTGAAACACTATTTGGCAATCCCTCCATACTTTCTCGTTCGATCAATTTATTAATTTGAAAGAAATCGGCGTCCCGCGTGGTAAGTTACCAATTTTTGTTCCTTTATATGATATCAACGTAAAGGTTCAATTTTGATCGTCTTTTTGGCCACCCTTTATAATTTTGTGGTTGGTTTGTTGTGCTGTAAATTCTCCCGTTGAATTTCAGTAGAAGCTGTTGGTTATAAAAAACAAGGCAGTTTTCTTTGGAACATGGTTTTGTATTTGTGTTTGTATTGAGATGTGTGATATTTTCTTTAATTATGTTGGAGGGTGTTGTGTATGCAGAAAATCGAATTTTAGAAGTTCTGGAAATAGGTCTAAGGGGTTTGGTAATTGTGTCATGGGATAAGAGTTTCAAATACGTTGAAGGCATTAGAGTTTGAATTGTGAAATGGGGTTTTAATTTGGATGCTCTAACAATGTAAAGAAATGTTTATTACCATCTATCAATATTTGCTTTGTCCTTTAATGAGTTTGGTGAATGGCAAGTTGACTATATTTCTAGATGTCAGACTTATTTAATTATTTTGCAGTGATTCATATTCTTGGACAGTGGTGTAAAATGTTTGTATGTTGACTAAGCATTTGCACTAGATTCTTAGGATGTATGGCATTGTGAATAAGAACTTGAGACTGGTGTAAAGCAACTTTTATTCCAATTATTCAACAATGAATGTATTCTACTTAAGAAATTTCTGATTTCCTTTTGCTAATGATCTTTGCTGTTTGTGTTTACCCTCTTATGAAAGTTATCACATTAAACAAGATGGATAAGAAGTGACGGAGAATTTTTTTAAATTAACGAAGCTGAAGTTTGAAGAGTAGAAAATGATGACAAATTGATTTCTTTCTTATTTGCATTGGACAATTGAATCTGCTAGCAATCTAATCATCACTTAACTATAAAGTTGTATAAATGGAGCTCATCTGCAACCCTCTGTCCATGATAACTTCAAACTGACCCTGCAATGTGGAGAGCCTTCTGCCGTACCGTCACCCTAAACATTTTTTTCATTAAAAAAGAAAACTATAATAATCTATGCTGATTTCCAGTCTTGACTCTTTTCTTGGTTGTGTTTTGATCTTTTATTATCATCTTGGAAGTTTGTTGGAGAATTTCTCCGTCTTTTGATATTGTTTACTGATATTATCTTCTATTTTCTTCAGTTATACATATAACATTTTGTTTTTCTGAAGTCAAATTTTGTTTTCATGTCAGCTCTCTTCCTGCCTGGTTATCAATGTTGGCTACTAGTGCTGTTACCTCTTTGCCCGTATTACCACCAGGTAATGACAATATATGACTTTTGTTGCATTTCAATTTAAACTTGTGTTTAGGATAAGTGTTGAGGAAATTACAGTTTCTCATCACTTTATTTTGTATCTGTTTCACAATTCCTGCACATAGAAGTCCTTGGAGCGATATTTGATGATGAATATGTTCTATCCTATTTTACATGCATGAGGCCTTGTATACTTTATAGGAATGTGAGATCTTGCCAACAAAAGTTCTTAGGCTCTGGTGGTGTGACCAGAGGTCTGGATTGAGCAACCTGCAAACAAATTTGATGCATGTTTCACTGCATTGTTGGTAGCTTTATGATCCAAGCATTAACGTATCCATATTTGAAATCTGAAATTTTCAACGTATCCACTTTCATGTAAAAATTTCATCTAATTTCTTGATTACACAATGGATTGGATTCAGTGTGAGGTGAAGATTTAGTATAGGCTGTATTGTCTGCAATTGTGTAAAATGAACTGCTTTCATATACATTTGTTCTCTCTATTTGTATGGGCTACAGTGATTAATGCAACCCTTTGCAATCCCTAATTGAATTCCATTTCTAACAGTGATTGTATTTTTGCTAACAGTGAGAAGAGGTGGCCACCACAATGAGCAGAGTGTCAGTACCTCATTGAGCTTACCAAGACTATCATGGACAACTAATAATTCAATATCTCCTAGTTGTGCACAGTTTCCATTTGGTACAAGAGCTCGCTCTCCTCAAATAGCAACTATAATATGTTCTGCAGCTTTGGTAATGTTCTTTACTTTCTAAAGTTCATCTTTGATTCTTTTGACACCTTCCAGAATGCTAAGTCCCCTAACTTTGATATTTTTTCACATAGAACTTGGTTTTGTTCAGACCTACTAGGCATATAAAGTCTAACCAGTTGGGGAAAACTTCATTTGAGGCAACTTCTTTAATGGCCACTTGGGACACTTTGGGAACATGGAAAATGACTTTTAAAAGTCACTTTGTATATTGATTTTCATTTGTATTGTGGCATTCTACTTTAAGGCATTAAATATCATACATCAATGTGCATCCAAGGGTTACATGCTTTTATGTGTTATCTGTCTTCTGTCTGAAAATATCTATGCTTAACCATTTCTGTACTTTTAGTCCCTTACCCTGCAGACATTCATTCTATTATTTCCCCATTTTTATCCTAAGAATGTTTAAAACAATTTACATGTGCTGAGATTTTATTTTTGGACACACGCATAATTATAATAAAAAAAAAATATTTGATAGATCATCCATTTACTAGCATCCTCTGATATGTGCAGAATGCAAGATGTGGTGCAGAGCAAACCCAAACTGTTACTCGAGAGGCTCCTACAATTACTCACATTCCTGGTAATTGCTGAGACCATCATTACTGGTTTTTTGTTTTTTGAGTCCTTTTAGTCAGGGCATATCCCTTCTTGTTTTGCAATTTTTTGTCTATTTTTAACTGATAATTAAGGACCTGTTTAGAGGAAATTTCTTCATAAGCACTTCCGGGAGAGAGAGAAAAGTTTAGCTTCTTCAAAGCTAAAATAATCTTATATGTGAGTTATAAGTCAGATTTTGGAAAAGCTTACCTGAAATGGCTTCTACAAACTAACTCATTATAAACTAATTTTAGTTTATGGAGAAACTAATCCGACTTTTCCTTTTTACTTTTCTCTCTAGAAGTGTTTATGGTGAAGTTTCTCCAACAAGCCTTTAATTGCCCCTTCTAAAAGATGTACCATGCTTCCTAACATGGAAAATTGAGCAGAAGTCCTTTAAAATAAAGTTAACTCCGTTGTAATTTGTGCTACTTGTTATCTGTTACGTGTAGACTCTTATTCCCAAGCATGTTCTAGATTGCCCATCATGGTTTAATTCAATTTTCAGGAAAGGAGAAGTCACCACAGCTTGACGATGGAGGTACTGGATTTCCACCTCGTGATGATGATGATGGTGGTGGTGGAGGCGGCGGAGGTGGAGGCAACTGGTCTGGTGGATTCTTCTTTTTTGGGTTTCTTGCTTTTCTTGGTTTCTTAAAGGATAAGGAAACTGAAGACACATACGGGGATGACCGAAGAAGGTGAAGAAGAATAGGTCACCACAAATGCATGCTTAACTTGAAGTATTCTTTAATTTCCTCTGTCATATATGCCTACCATAATAGGTTGCATTGGTCAATTGAGGTTCTGGGCTTGCGTGAGATGATGTAATGCGCAGAATTTTGTAATTCCACTTGAAACTTTAGTATGTGAGGAAATGTAATAATAATTAGTATCAAATTACATCAGTATCTGATTAGCCTTGGCTTTACTGTAGTAGCTTCAGTTTTTTAACCTAAATGGAGTTTTTCATCCCTTGTCTTACACAACAATGGAATCATGGAACACAATAATATAAGCTTTTCTACCCTTGTCTATCTGTTTTGGAAATCAACTCCATCTTAAGCATTTCATTGTATCAAATATAACTGCAATAATGCTAATTCATTCTAAATTGTGTCCCTTTACAAACCTGAAAATAGAGTTAATGGACACCGGTGAAAGATTCACGCAAGTAATTGTAAATCCACGCATACACATACTCTTTTCTCTTGCATTTTTTATTTTTGAGTGAATATCCTTTTTCATATAGTAAAGCTTTATACGGTTTTCCTGAAGAAGAAAAGTTAGTGGATCTTAATTGTGTAACATCCCGTATAGTATAGTATGGACTGCCTCATAATGCACAACAAATAAATATGAAACATGCAGATTATTAATAGAGTTATCTCGTATAATAACCATACTAACATATAAAATGTACAAAACTACATAAAGGATTATATAAATTTTTCAAAAGATAAACAATTACTAAAGAAATATTTAACTAAATCCCAAAAGATCACTTGACAGCATCCTTAACCTCTATCAAAGACATTCACTCAAATATCCATTCACTCAACATGTAGTACATAAAAGTACTCTCATCCAGCAACCAGATATCTTGTCCAACGAGATCATCACTAGATTTCAAAAGCTTAATATATCAAAAAAATTCGCCTAGCAAGACATCTTTCACTCAATTACGAGAAACTTTAGTCTTTCTCAGCGAGATTATTTTCACCTATTGAACACCAAATCAATAACTCTCTATCTTTAAGTCCATCCAGAGACCATATTTTTACTTAGCAAAGGCCAAGTTAGTGAACCCCTTGACTTTGGTTTCACTCAGCGAGTAAGTCTCGTCTAGCAACAACTAAGTCAGTAGCTTCCAAACTTTAACCTCACCCAATGAGAGTATGTTTGTCTGACAAGTCTGGATAAATCTATAAAACATAAATTCTGTAGATTTAGGATTTACCAGCCTCTGCAATTCAATCTAACACCAATCTCAGATGCCCAAACCAAACTGTTATTAGATCATATACATTTCAACAATACAATCCACCTCAAATGAAGGCTTAAATCATTCAATCATAATAGAGTTTCAATCACATTGTTTTTAAGGCCAATTCAAACTTCCTAATTCAACTCAACAAGTCATATTTCATCAGACAATTCGAATACACAATTCAACTGCCATACAAGCATTCATGCATAATGACAAACCCTTAGCCAATGGTCCAATCAAGAGAAGTATGGCCAAGCAAATCCAAGAAGAGTCATTAGTGGAAGGCGAAGTCAGTCTCTTCTTCTCTTAGGCCATCATAGAGCAGAATAAATTTGGGTCTTGTAGTTTAGGCCAAGTATAATAGGGTTTTAAACCACCTAAGTCAACAAAGGTCGGGCCAATGTTGACCAAAATGGGACGTCCAAAAGCTAGAGTAGGGCGCAATTATGGGTTTTCCAAACCTTTGAGAGGGTAGTCATGTGTCATACTCACATTGAAGAGGATTTTTCATAGGTAGTGGTCATATGTCCTCCTAATGAAGAGGATTTTCACCACATGTCTTTCTCTTAACAGAAAGGATTTTTCACCTTGTTCTCCAAGCTAGCCAAGGTTGAGTTTTTAGGTCTAGCTTTTACAATTTGGAAACAATCTTAACCTATAAACAAAGGTGTCTCTCACTCTTGTAATCACCTTTGAATTTGAGTAAAGTTATACTGTCATTTTTGTGTCATACTCATCTTTGGTCACCAAAGGCTAGAGCATCTCATGTGGTCTCCTCTAGTCACCTTCTAAAGTTGGCTTAACCTCTCTAAGAACACCATCAAACACCATTGTTGTCACAATTAACACACCAAAATCGTGAGCATCTTTCTCCATTTACACCATTACTTATGCACCTTCATTATCATCATAACGTCTCTTCATGCTTTGGTCTAACCTAGCTTGAGGAGGTTGTTGTCAATGCATAATCAAAACTTGCCATAAGTTAAAATCAAAGTAATTAGTTTCCCTAACCTATCATATGATCAAACGACTTTAAAGGTTCTAAAATATCTCCAACAATTCAAGGAACTTTATCTGCTCCTACAAACCAGAGAAACATGACTAGAACATATCATTAGGATCACTAATCAGCAGAGAGTCTTATAGAAAACTCAAATGACACATACAGCTAGAATAGTTTTACATGCATGAAAAATGTACAAACTGAAAGAAAGAGTCGGAATCAACTAACTCTTTTATAAAAACTAATTAAATAAACTTAAATATCTCACCTCAAGAATTACTCAAATAATCTTTGATATGATAAAAAGAGTTTAAAAAACTTAAATTGAAGATAGAAAACTCTTAAATAATGTAAAAAAATAGTATGTTTTTGGATGATAAAACTTATTAATAGAAATTTTAATTTATATATTTAAACTTTTAATATTAAAATAATCAAATTTTATTATTTAATACACTCTATTCCATTTAAGAGACAATTTTCTAAATTCTTATAAATTCTCTAATCGTAGAAATAGTAATAATGATTCTTTTTATTATTATTTTATTATTAAAAGCAATAATGATGATAATATTATAAAAAATATTACCGTATGAATGATAACACCATCTCTACTCAGTCAACTTTTAACTAAGATATTGTAAACCTCACTACTATATGAAATTATTATAGTTAATCATCTTTGATGAAATTGTTCTTGACATCAAACACATTTTCAATTAGAATATTAAAATACTCAATTAAAAATATAAAAATATAAGTTTAATAAAAATTCAATTAAAAATAATCAAATTTTTTAAAACAATTAATTAAGACTAAAAAAGATATAATTTCTTTAAAGTGTTACTTTTCATCGCTCTAAATTTAAAACATCAAATTAATACAGAAAAATGAAGAAAAAGAACAAAAGAAAGAACATGTTACTGAAACGAGTTTGTCTCCACAAATTCTTTAAATTGAGACAAAGCGAATGCTGCAAACGGTTGATCGTTGATTTTCACCAGATTTTACACATTTCAACTGATTTTCATTATTTTCAATTCCAAGGCTCATCTATATTATATATTGCAAACCAGTTTCCGTGAAATTTCAATACTTCTATTTCGACAAGTTTTTTCATAGAGAAAAAACAAACACTTGAAATAAAAAAAAAAAATTATCTTAAACTTTTTCATAAATTAAAATTAACAAATAAAAAATCATTTTCTTTTCTAAGTTTTATTTTTCTACCTTACATACACAAAAATGGTCCACAATAACAATATTTACCATGGTTCAATTCTGCACCACCACCACCACCTTTTCAAACAAAAAAAGTGCGCTGCTATTTAGAAATGCGCTTTCGCATACATATAAAGGTCAGGAATAAATCAAATATCTTGGTTTTCTAGCATGCCCCCCAGACACTAATTAAAGCCTACTAACACAATACGAGGAAAAGAGAAACAAAAAGTTCTAAGCATTAAAATCCTTTGTTAGCTCATCTTGTCGGCCTAGTCCATGTTGTCTCCGAGGTGATGGTGTTACCATAATAAATCTGTTTTGTACTATCGTCCCAATAAGCCTGAATACCAAGTAAAAATGAGTAAGACAAAATGACTCAGTTTCATGGTTTATAGAGAAAATGAATAAGGTTCGGTGCATAGAAGTTACGGTGATGACTTGTTACTATTTGCTTAAGAAAATCACAACCAAACACGACTCAAAGGGTACAAAAACGCGAAATAGAAACAAGTTTACTAGTAGTTGAAAACACTCAAGAAAAGTGGTTACCCCAAGTTAGCTCAGTTCAAGAAATATAAATTCTGTAATCAGAAGTGCTTTTAACCCATCCTTCTCAAATCAAATTTCTCTCTCTAGAAGTGAGGGCAACAGATATTGCAGCAGCATTTCACAAACTAATATACTGAATGCGATTGTTTTAAAGAGCGCATTGAAAAGTTTAATGAAAACACACCTGCCAATTACTTGGGAGACCCTTGGCGAGTTCCGTCAGATCTGACTGTTGTTGGTTCTGCTTAATAGCATCTTGCTGTTTGCTACCAGATTCTTTTGCTGCTTGTGCTCTCTTGCGTTTGACCTTCTCTCGCCTGAAAACAAGAAATCTAATTATTGTGCAAGATGGACAAGGGATAATGTGAAATTAAAGGTTTGTGGAGTTCCATACCAATCACCACCAAGAGGCTGAAAATTAGCATTATCTTTGGCCTCTCCACTTGCAATTTGCTTGGCATGCCACTCCTAAAATCAAAGGAAATTGAGAAACAGATCCTGAAGACTGAAACGTTTAATGAAGGTAAGTTCCACATGCAAACCTCTATTTCCCTTTGGCGCTTTCTTTCTAAGGCCTCATACACACTATCAGGTTCGTCCTCTTCTTCAAGCATCTCCTCTTTAGCTGCCTTCCACTAATAACAGAAAGAGACCAGAAAGGTCAAATATTAGAAACTAATATCAATTTCACATTGAAGAGGAAATAATACAGCAAATGGAATAAGAAAATCTACATATTTTTTTTAATTTAAAAAATCCTACCTTGTCTACCAAACTTGAAACCTTCTTATTAGACTTTAACGAGGATCCAACTGCAACCGCTCGCTTCCTAGTGCGAGCAACTGAAAACAAGGAAAGATAAGAATCAAGAATGGCAGGATTGCTATTTATCATGTAGCTTCACGGGCACAAGCATCATTTAACAATTACATTTCAAATTTACAAGGATGAACGAATAAAAACAATTAGGAAGAAACTGTATGCAGATGCTTGAAAAACAAATAAACCTAATTATCAAGAATACCAAAAATGCATTGTCTAAGAGTGGACAATTTGAAAACATGAACTAACCTCACAATCCACAAAGGAAAGGCGTGCATACAAATAAACCACTCATTACCGTCAGCCAATACGAGGGAGGAAGAAGGTTAAAACGACACTACCAAGTACTTGCAACTGAATATAGTCAATTATTAAAAACATGATATAATACCTAATAAACCTAGGAATGTGTTCTAGTACCCTTAGATTGCGAACAAAACTAATCAGCCTCTCAACTTTACAAACTGAATTTGAAACAGGACCAACCAACCAGTAACACTAGACTGACTCTTGCTTGAAATCTGTACCTTTAGATTGGGCTTTAGAAACTACTGATGAGGCATTATTTTCTGCAGTTGTTTCAGAAGAAGCCGGAGGTAATGAGACACCTTCATCAACTGAAACAGTTGCAGGTGCCTGGATACTAGATGAGGTGGACGGGACATCACTAGATACCCAGTTGGCCCCACCAATACCAGAACCGTTAATATTGATAGCAGGTATGGGCTTTGAACCAGCTCCTGAAAAATTAAAGGGAACCACATTGATTTAAAGAAATGTTGGAATTACTCAGACTCGGACAGGAATATTTACAGTAATAGAAAAATAGAAATTGCTTCACTGTCATACGGTACCAATACAAACCTACCATCTTGAACATCATAATAAGCACCAGTGTCAGTTGGATTGATCATAACTTGAGGATTTTCACTATACATGTTAGGAATCGTGCTATTATAGTAAATCTGTGCAGGGGGCATAGCAATTTGTCCATATATATTACTGCTTGGCACTTCAGCAGCTGTCTGACCATAATATTCAACAGCAACACCAGGATAAGATAGAGTATATTGGGCATAGGAAAGGGGCTGCCCTGTCTCAGCATAAGAAGGTAGAATACTATAAGATGGTGGTAGCGGATCACCAGGTGGAGGAGGCACCTGATCACTATCTGGTGGTGGTGGTGGAGGCACATGCTCATTATCAGGGGGTGGAGGAGGAATCCATTCATCATCTGGTGGGGGAGGAACAACAAACTCACCCTCCTCAAGCAACACAGAATGGTAGTCAATAGGAGGATTCAACTGAACCACTTGATCTATGTGCACAGAATCCTTTGCAACAGGCACATCCATGACAGTAGTATTGTCTGAGGAATTCATATCTTCGACTTCCATATCAACATCCATATCAACATCCTCACCGGATACATACCCATGTTTATGAATTGGTTCCTGAGGATCTATAACTGCTTCAACTTTTGAATTAATCTCTACACATGTTTCCATATGACTACCAGGAGAACTAGACGATGGACCATGCTGGCCATCGGTAAAAAAATTATTGTTGATATCTTTTACAACTACAGCTGAACCATCAACCTGAGATCCATTACAAGCTTCAGAAGTAAGAAGGCTCCCTTTGCTCTTACTTTGATCTACCTCAGACTCATGTTCCATAGCATTCAGTTGGTCCCCCAATTCTTCAGAGACAAGGACATCTTTATCCTCAACTTCATCATGTGAAGATTTACCAGTTTCAAGCAAATCATCGTTGATTAAACTTTCAAGCAATTTTATCTTTCTGTCAGAATGCACCCAGAAAGGAAGCAAAGATGATCCGTGTGAAGCAAGAAACCTAATATCAGAGAGCCTAATCTCGATCTCTAGCATGTACTTTGACAGGAATTCCTGGCCTTGCAGATTTTCCTTTGACCTGTGCAGTATTCTGTTAGTTACTTAAATCTGGAACAGGAAGAAATAAGCTCTTCACACTATGAAACAAATAAATAATCAAACAAAATTCTGAAAATAAATAATAAAGAGCCGCTAACATTATATACATACTTTTTCAGTGATTCCAGCCTCTCTAACAAACTCTCACACTGACTCACAAGACGAGAAGGAAGATCAATGTCCACTTGCTGTTCTTCAACACTAAACTTGGAAACAGATGACTGATGTTCACCTTCTAATATACTCATATGACCGTCATCTCTTGTCAATTCATTACCAATAACATCAGAACCCTGATTTTGACTTCTACATTCAACACTACCTTCATTCATTTGGGACCCATGACCATACAACTCTTTATGAGAAGTCCTTGTAGCATCCAAAGAAGTGTCAGCAGTGAAAGCAGCAGAAGTGTCCAGCCTAACAGTTGAGAGCACACTGGAACTATCACCAACAGCAGCACCCTCCGTTTTATCATTAACAGAAGCATGAGGTATCAAGTCATTAGCCATCTGATCTGCAGGAGCCAAGACCTGGGGCACTTCCCATGAAGTTTCACCGGTTTCAGTGTTCCAGTAGTAATAGCTTTGGCTTTCCTCATGCATCACGATCTTCCACCCCATACCAACATCAGTGACAACTCTTTCATCAAAACTTTCAGAGACACATATTTGATCTTTGGAAACCATTCCATTTTCCAAATTTCCAGTAACACCGTGACTTTCATTTCTTTCACAGGATCCAGCATCAACTGAAGCAGAATTTGGCATTGCATTTTGCTGTTCGTTATTTTGAGGAACAAGATCTGCAGAGACGCTGATATTCACATCTTTGGAGCCTTCATCAAGGTCACCCTTACCCTGACAAAAATAAAACAGTAAAATATATAAATAGTAAATAAAAACACAGCTTACTCACTGTAGGATTAAGCACCACCCACATTCCACAGACAATATTTCCTCAAATTAATTATGACTGGGTCAATGCTCAGGAATATACAAATATCAAACAATGCAATGAAACGTAAAAAATGAGTACACAACTCATACTTCTAGATAGAAGCACTAAATAAATATGAATATCATATTATATTATGAACAAGTTAAAACGGAATATTATGTTATATTATGAACAAGGTAAGCAGAATTCCATTCAAAAGAAGTACTCAAACTTTTGCAAATCATAATAAGCATCAAATAAAAAATTAAAAAATTCATATTATAGCATCAGAAAAGTGGACCTCAAGCAAAGGACACCAGAAAATAAAATAGTACAAGAGCTGAAAATTTTACAAAATTTACTAACGAATGATAGACACAAAAATTCGTAATTCATAGCCATCAAGAAAACAGGATATCACTCTCTCAAATAACAGTAGCCTACAATTAGTCCAAAAAAGAGCAATTCAAATATAACACTAACATGGAACCAAGCCAAGTATTGGCGGCACACCCCTCCTTACCATTAGAGATTCAATCTAGAATATTATTAAAATCAAGAAATATCAATTTAAGCACTGCAAAAAATGAAGCTCAGACACATATCTAGTAGGTCATAGAATACCTCTTCATTGAGCACAGGGCTTTGCAAATTCGCATCATTAAGCCTTTTGCTTGATCTGTCGTCCCCTTCATCATCACTATATTGTCCAAGTAGCAGCAAGGGATTTTGCGGTTCTTGTTGACCTGAAGACAAGATGCCAGCATGTTAGAAACTACAGAAATGCTGGATTATTGACCATGAAATAGCAAGAGCCTTAAAAAAACTATTAAAAAGATGTGCTACAATTGACAAGACAAAAAGCAACTCAAGGATGGAAAATAGATTCACAAGCATTTTAGCTTGCATAATCTAAGTCACCTGTTACAATGGGAAATGTCAGTTAGTCATTAAGCAAATAAAATCAAAAACATACGAACCGATAAAACTTTTTACCGTCTGAACCTCAGTAATCCCTTGATGCAGCCAAAGGGGGGAAAACGAGATTACGAGTCATTCATATTTCAAAGTGGCAGGGCCGACCTCATCTGAAATGAATATTCCCAAGACCACACAGCAGCCCTACAGTCTGCGAACAGTTTCTTGGGGCAAACAACAAAACATGTCTTGTATATATAGATCCATATTTCCACCAATTTAATGTTGAGCACTCATGTCCTCTAAATATAGTCCTTTTGAGAAAACTGACAGAACCCACCTGAAGACGAGGGTGAATTGGGTAACCCATCACGATGTTGAGAATCAGTATCTCCTCCAGCATCACCATGTAGAGTGGAGCCACCCAACTCTCCTGGAGAGGTATCAGATTAAGAACATGGCATGAAGTAAAGAAATGTATTAAAAGCCATTCCATAATTTGATTCTCAAAAAAAAAAAAAAAAAAAAAAAACTGACATCCTCTTTGACAGGTGTATTACGCTCAACAGCTCAAAGCATAGGTTTTCAAAATCAGTAATCCACTACAATAAAATATGTTTTGTGCATAGTTCTACAAGTCATGCGCATTCCAGAGCATTGCACTTGCGCCAATTATTTTTCAGACACAAAAAATAACTAAAACATGGACAGAAACTAGCCAACAGATAGTGCCTAAATATGTGAAAACTCTAAACATCTTATTTCGCTTAAGACAAAAACATATGTAACAACAGCACACACCTAATTTCAACCAATGACAATGGGAAAAAAAAACACGTGCGAGAAACCCCGGAAACCATGAACAATACAGTCTGGTGAGATAAGACAAGTATCATTGTAACATGCATATATCAACTCATTCCAGTCTCGTAACGATATACTAACCACGAACAAGTCATACTACAATCACTTCCAGTAAAAAATAAAAGAAAAAAAATGAAGAAAAAAAGTAGAAAGCAAAAATAATACAACAGGGAAAAGATCCTATAGACATTGAAATGGATAAACTATCTCGCTCGAAATTCATGTACATATCATATTACTTTCATTCTCAATTAAACTCTAACAAAACCTTAGAAAACAGTAATAGTACAAATTAAAAAACAAAATCATAATCAGCAAATATATGGACCAAAATTAGGGTTTTCGAATTCGAACTAATAAGACAAAGATCACAGAATAAAAAATTGAAAATTCAAAAGAGAGGTTATAGGAAGCAAAGATAGTGACTACCAGAGGGTTCCGCAAAAAGATCGAGTTTAACTCGGCGACCAGAGTTGCTGAGAGCGGCGAGACGACGCTCTTTTCTCTTTCCCATTCGATTCGCTCTTCGATTTTCGATTCAACAGTAGAGGAAACCGAGCTGCAGATTTTAGGGTTTGTTTGCAGTGATTTTTTGCTTTTTAGTCTCAGAATAACCAAAAACGAACAAAGCAGATGATAACAAATCGGGTCACTTGGTACGGTTTCAAATATACGGGTCGAGCAACTCGGATATGGTTCCTCTGCAGTTCCATGCCAAGCTCATTAATACGTATAGTGTCTTCATATTTGAGCGCCACGTGGAAAAGTCAAAGGCATAAATAATATAAATCATTTTAATACACTTATTACTAAAACTATTTTACTTCAATAAATACATTTCATTTACTACACTTATTCGTTAATTATTGAAAAAATGTATACAATATAAATTTTAAAAAATATTAATTAATAATATATTATCATCTGTGAAGATATATAATTTTTAAATAAAATTATTAAAACTGCAAATAATTTGAGATAAAAGTAGTAGCAGTTTCTTTTTTTTCTTTTTTTCTTTTTATTTCTGTGTGATATTGAGGTTTGCATTTTTTATTTCATTAATGTATCTTATTAGGTTTAATTATATTTTTAAATTTTACAATATTCTTAATTTTGGTTTTTAATTTTTAATTATATATAACTTTATTCCATAAGACGCCTGAGATTCAATATCTTTTTTTTTTCTCTTTCTTCATTATTTTCTTAAGAAACTTTATCTTTTTAACTTTTATCTTTCCATGTCTCTTTTGAATTTCTTAGTTTAATTAATTGTTATCAATTATCTATTTCAACATCCTATCAATATCATATTCTAGCATGGAGTACACAATGATTAAATGACCAATCTTCTTTCAATTAAAATAAGTTTCCTTTTCTCTCAAATTCTCTAAATTTATTTTCTTATTAGTATTTGAATTTAATGTTGGATTGATTAATTAAGAAAAGTGGTTTTTTCAATTCATTTAGTATTAAAGTTTTGTTTTATTTAGTTCTGTTAGCTTAAGTCACTATCATTTTGATATTCACCAACTTTTGTATATTTATTACTTACTATAGAAGTCACTTTTAAGGGAATTTTTCTTTGATTAACAATTAATAATATGTTAAATTTAGAATGTTTGTTGAAACTCAATTTGACTTAATGCAGATGAAACTACTAAAAAGTTGAAAGCAATTTTATCAAAAATTTATAATTTTGAATTTATTAGTTTTATATGTTTATAACAGTCTGGTTAAATAACAATCATTAAAAATCTAAACTATTTAAATATTATAAATAAACATTCCAACTTACATAATAAAAAATATTAAATAATTATAATAAAAAAACTTCTAAAAAATTATAAAAAATCAATAAAAAATTATTAGTGGTGGATTATAATGAATTCACTCTTATTATCTTTTTAAATGAATTAGGTGAGTCATATTTAATTCGACCCACATTTAAAATAAACTAATCATATGATTATCCTTTTCTAATATTATCATTGTAATTTAATTCAAATATTTTTCATTGATTTAATTCTTCAACTTACTTTATGTCTACATTGTGTTGGAAATCAATTATATCTTGAAACTGAGTAAAACATCTTACAAATGTGTGGGACAAAGTTCATGACACAATCATATGATGTAATCCTCCAAAACATTTCAAACAACACAAAGGTACAAGTTTTTCTCTTATAGCATCTTGCAAATTAATATTTTAATGTTAAAATGAAGTTGCTTTAAATAATTGTGATTATGATTTATTTGGGTAGAAAAGGGGTTTGATAATTGAGAAGTTGTAGTTGCTACCCTTACTTAGGAAGAAAAAGAAAGCCCTTTTCTGGTTGTAAAGTGTTGGTTGTAAGACTAGTAGTTGTTCCACCTACCCTTGCTTAACTCTTCCAATTTTATTGAACTTTCAATTTCAAAAATTTCCCCTTTTTCTTTTTAATTTTTCATGACCATCTAATGAATATTTTTGTATATAAATGTGTATAATTTACTAGTAAATTTTCGTTCTCAGTTGTATTTTAAGATGCCTTATTGAAATTTTCACTATATAATATCAAAAGCTTAATTTTAATATATTAATTGTATGAAGTTTTGTAAATTGTGTATTTAACTAGATAATAAGTCGTGTTTTTCAAGTAATAGTCAAATATCTAATTATTTAATATTTAATTATTGATTGGTTGGCGAAGTTTTACATGTAATTGTGATAATAAATAATTGATGAATTTTTAAGAGTTGAACTTCATAAAATTAATGGTGATGTTTATTATTTGAAAGTTTTACATGTGCATAATGTTTGTTCAGTTTTAATGATGAAATTATTTTTTTATATTATGGTTTAGTTAATAATTTGGTTCTTAAATTTTCATGTGTTCCAGTATAGTTTAAATAGAGTTAAATTAGTTATTTTCATTAAACTAATGATAATGTCATGTCATGCCTAAAAAAATTTGTTATCTTATACATTAAGATTCATTTGGTTTGACATGTGACACTTTAAATTTTAACATATAATACATGATACATTTGGTTTGACATGTCAGAATAACCCCTAAGACTGAGTTTCTTACATTTGTACATACAAAACTTGAAACAACCAACCGAGAATTTCATCCTAGAAACTCCTTTCAAACCATACTTTAAATATATACATAACCTCAAGAGTAAACTATCATATAATTCAATACATGCTTTTACACAATCCTCAAAGTCTTAACATAGTTCAAAGCTACAAGAAAGCAAAAGAAAGAAAGACTCAAACATGATCTGAACAAATCGCTCAGTGCCTATACTCACTCGGCTAAATATGGTTTTATTCACTTAATGCCTACACTCACTTAACAAAAAGAAAACTTTCTCACTCAGCAAGGACTCTCGCCTATCCACTGCTATAACTAACTTCTTCCTCAAACTAACTCACTCAGCCCCTATAGCTCACTCTGCGAATACATAAATAGTAGGTTATGCTCGCTCAACGCCTACACTCGCTCAACTGGTTATAGTTCTACTCGTTTAGCACTATACTCGCTCAACTAGATTGTAAAATATCAATTCTGCATAATTTGAACCTACCAACCTTAAATTTTCTACCTTGAACCTAACTCCCAAAAATTATGGATCCAATTTCGACATTTTAAACTTAAATGAATTTCCTCAACCTATTTATGACTTAACTTACTCACAATCATACTCATTTTGTCATGAAATTCAATTCTCATACACCAAACACCACTTCAACTCTCACAATTCAATTTTGTCATTCCTAAGCACATTTTGACCCAAACCAACTATCTAAGTAAATTCTAAATGACCTAAAAACTGGACTCAAACCTTTGTTTTCCCTATCCAACAACTCCTTCAAAATCTTACCTACCAAAACCCCTTTTTAACACACAAAACAAGTCTAAAATTAACTAAATTAATACTTCACAATTTAACTTAACCTTTTTGGTTATCTAAGAACTCCTATAAGTTTTAAAAGACCTTAAACCAATTACCAAATATCAATTATCACTCCAAAATGGCTTATCTAGAATTTCACCTATTAAAACCCCAAATTTCAAGCCAAAATAGCCCCTCAACAATTATCTTTCACTACCTTTAATCCTACATTAGTTTTTATACTTAATTGACTATAACTCAACAACAAGAAACATTCAACTAACATCAAATCTCAAACATGACAAATATTACACTTCATCATACAAACATCACTCATAAATTATTTTGATTACAACACATTCAGTCAAACATAAATCTTTACAACATTCATGTATCATAATATGAAAATAAGGACAACATTAGCTTCCCTTACCTTATTGGAAGGCTACAACAATTTTACAAAGAAAAACTACCCTTACTCCAACTTAGATAACTCAAAAAAAGCCTACAAACCACATAATCATGATTGGGATAGGTCCTTAGGACCACTGATTGGCAAATAACTAGATAGATGGATTCAGTGACACATACGAAAATTTCTATACGCATATGTCTTAAATTAAGAATTAAAGAAAATGGGCAGAAAACTAATTTACTCTATAGGAAAAACTTATTGGTAATTAATGGAGAACTCACGACTCTAGTCTCTTACACCTCTTGATCGTCAAACCAATATCTGAGAATTAAAAATCTTAGAGAGAATAAAAAGGAAACTCAGATAATAAGTTTTAATGAAATAATGTGTATTTTAGATAATGAGATGCACTTATGAAGTTTTATTTATATTATTAAATTATTTTTATATCAAAAATTAAGTTTCATTATTAAACTCAATACTCTATTTTTCTGGATTGTTACATATAATTTTGAACATAAAGATCAAATTATTAGTTAAGCTTTAAATGACTTATGCAATTATTTTTATTAATTTTAGTTATAATTATATTCAAAAATATAAGATATGTATATGGTCAATTATTTTAGTTTAAAAAATACTTTAAAAATAATTTTTAAAAGTAAGCGGTTTAATTAATAATATGAATTTAGGTCTTGAATAAATATGTCAATTATGTGATAGAAAAAAAATGTGAATATGTGATATATGAAGTACATATCTTGTAATACTTTTATATAATTAAAATAAAGGTTAAATGTGTTTTGAAATTTAAATTTATTCATATTTAAAATTTTTATATGTTTGGGTCTTAAACTTAAAAAATATTAGATATAATTTTTTTAATTCAACAACTTTAATTTTTTTATATATCAAATGATATTATAGGTTTATATTTGAATTAAAACGTGAAAAGTTAACATAAGACATTATTTAATATGCTAAAAAATTGATACAATTAAATTAAAAAGACTATTTATTTATTTTTAAAATTTAAAAACTAAATCATGTTAAAGTTTGAATAAAAAAAATTTAATTTTACTTTTAACTTTAACTGAAAACATATTTATTATGTTTTATAAAATATATATTATATACCAAACTAAATAATATATATATATATATATATATATATATATATATATATATATATATATTTTAAAGAACAGCTTTAAAAAACAGTTGGAAAAGGCTTAAAAATTATGATTTTATTTGATACTTTGTTTTAGAAGTTCCTTTCTTATGGAACGTGAGGTCATAAAATATTTATATTGTTTTCACTAGAGAATATGAATTACGAGATGAGAATGTAAAAGCATAAAATAAATCAATAATAGATAACTTAAATATTAACTAACAATATAGTTAAGAATAACAAATATGTTTGAAAAAGATGAGATAAAATAGTTTTTTGAAAACATTGAAGGATAAATAGGAGTCTAATGAAATATATATTATAAGATAAGTAATATTAATAATATTAACAACATAATATTTGAATATGAGAGTATAAACAATAAGAATATTTAGGCAGAAACAATATCTAAGAATATTTAGAGAAAAATAATATTAAAAATATTTGGAAGAAATAATATAGATTTTTCTTTCTGATTTGTGCATTATAATTTATGTTATAACAATAAATACAAATTATATTATACTCAACATTCATATTAAAACATCTTTGAATATATAAATATTTTTTTTCTGAGAAACAATTTTAGTTAGAATAAAAATTATTTTTTAACTATTAAGAATTTTCAATAAATTATTAAAATTTAGTTTAGGGTTAAAAGTTAAAAGGATAAATTAAGTTAAAAATACGATAGATACCAAACTCCTTTGATTTTATTACTAAGTTATGAATATTTTTATACTACACTGTTTATTTTAATTATTATACTATTTCAGCTTCAAAAGTATGCTATTTGGTGCTATATTCTAATTGATATAACGGCCATATCATATCCATTTAAAAGTATGCTATTTTTATTATATTTTAAATTAGATTGAAAATATATAAAAATGTAGTATAAGATGAACTCTAAAATACACAATATAAAAGTACAAAACAAAAATCCATGAATAAAAATAAAAACTAAAAAAAATAAAAAATACTAAAAAATACATTTGATTGGTTAAAAAAATTAAATTTATACTAACTACAGTATAAAACGGTATATTTATGTTATTTTTTATCCTTAATTATTTCAACAAATAACTTCATTAGATATTTATGATTTAATAAGATAGTAACTGAGCATTGTTAAGTTACTAAGTACCAATTTTTTTGTTGCATGTTCATTTTTTAGTCTCTTGACAAAGAAATTTAAGCATTTTATTTGTTAGACCATATTAACATTTATAAAAAAATAAATAATAATTTAATTAAAATATAATATCAAGAATGGAAACCTCACTTTCCAAAATTAAACTTCTACTTATAGTTTTGAATCAAACTGTAAAAAAATTCACTGATTTTGAAATCAAACTAAATTTGTAACAACTTGGGATTATTTGGTAATTTGAAATATTTTATAGGTAACTTATCTTCTATTTACTAATTTTTTAAAGATAAGTTTATGATATGAAAAATTGAGGTAACCTTTGATATAAAATAAATTGTCAGAGGTTCTTGTGGGTTGTACTCTATCTGTCATCGACAACATCACTTGCGTCACCTTCATAAACACATTCCTCCCAATCATCCATCCCACTTCCACAAATTCCTTTTAATTCCAACCAAACCCTTCACTTCTCCAAATCTTCTACGCACTTTCTTTTTCCTTTTCTGGTGTCTGATCTTCTGCCTCCAAGGTCTGATTTTTTTCCCCCTACCCTTCTGGGCTGTTTGCTTTTCAATCATGGTCGAAGCTTCATAACTTGATTTTATGGTGTATTTTGATGTGGGGTTCTTGAGTTTTCTGTAAATTTTGTTTCTTTTATTTTATGTCTTGATTCGGTGCCGGTTCCCGTAGATCGATGGGTTTTTTTCATGCTTGTGAGGTGGTGGATATGTGTGAGCTGTGAATTGTCCTGAATTCATAATCTGGCCACCTTTAAAGTTTGTAACTTTTTATGTGGGGTGATTGAAATTTAAATCTGATGTTGCTCAAAGGCGACTTTGTGAGGATTTGTGTAAGGAGCTTGATGTGGGGTCATGGATTCTTAGTTTGTCAATTATCAGTAATTGTATGTTTGTGTTTTGAAGATTATGGGCTTACTGAAAATTTGTTTTTAATATGGGCATAAGACCAATGTAGCATTACCCCCATCTTGCTGAGTAAGGTTTTGTTTGTTTCTATTTTTGTAGTTGTTCATGTATGGTGCTATGCTGATTTCCTTAATGCTATTAATTTATCAAATATATGTGGAAATTTACTTCAACATCGGAAATTTTGTAACTAGGTTAAGAAGTGTCAATATATATTTACACACATCATGGAAATGTGAATTTTTATGCACATTTTCTTGTGATTCAAAGTGAAAGGAAGAAAACAATGCACGGTTTATAGTCTTGAATGTTGTTGCTTGTAGTACGTGGTGATAAGTACTTTGAGTTTTCAATGAGTTCAGCATGTGGTTCAAAGTGGAACTAGTGGTGTTACTTTATTTTCAATTTGGGTACCTTCTGATATGAAAATGTCATCTATATCATGTTTCAAGTCTGAAACTAGGTTTCTTTTTCTCTTGTTACCTTTTCAGATCTTGCATTTGGGATTGTTCACCGGAATTGGAAATGGTTAAAAGGTTCGTTTGCCTTGTGCCTGATTATAATGACTTTATGATGGATGAACTAAATGGAATTTCTAACTGATTTATTCTTGGAACAGTTATGGAGTGTTCTGATTTGCGAAAGATATCATGTTGCAGTGCTTAGAGGGATTAAAGCCTTTATTTGCTTCCATATTGAGATGTTGTGATCTGGACATATACAACCAGCCGAGAGGCCTTGAAGATCCTGAACTTCTTGCTAGAGAGACAGTGTGTACGTACTTACCCTTATTACTTTATGTTTATAATTCATTACTTGTCATTTTTGTTCTTACATAATTAGATTACAAATTGATTCTGATTTTTCAACCTATGTGTTTTTACTGAGAATATACACTTCTGAATTCCTTTATCTTCTATTATTCCACCATATTTTGAGGTAATTAATTAGTGGCAATGAACCAAAAAAAAAAGAAGAAAAGCATTAGTATAAAAGATATAAATATTTTGTTTGTAATGATGGATTCTGTTGCCTCTAACATTGCTGCTAGGAAATAAATACTTATTTTTGTACTGAAATATAGCAATATGTTTCTTGTATGCGCAGTCAGTGTAAGTGAAATAGAAGCACTTTATGAGCTCTTCAAAAAGATCAGCAGTGCTGTTATTGATGATGGCTTGATTAACAAGGTACATAGTTGAGCATTTTCCAACAACGAAAGAAAGTACATGTCTAATAGTTTTATATATCATTCTTTATCTATGCTGTTTATTCTATTGTTCTATTTTGTCATTTACTTTTGGTTTAGTTTTAGAAACTCCATTAGATGTTATACTCAACTTTACGAAATCATTTACAGGAAGAGTTTCAGTTAGCGTTGTTCAAGACAAACAAAAAAGAAAGTCTTTTTGCCGATCGGGTATTGCTTTCATTTCATTTTATTAATTTCCTATGCAAATATCTTTATTTTGACGCATGAAAGTCTCTTTCCATGGTCATATCAGGTTAATATACGCACAGATACACAGAAAAAAAAAATTGGTTCTCTGTCTAATGCTTAATGTAATGACTGAAATTTTTGTAGTCCTCCCCTCTTTGTTATATTATTGGTCACTATGTTCCAAGAAAACCTTTTTAGAAGTTTGACAACTATATCAATCACCTTGTCTAGTCATGATCATTTCTTGATGTTCAGTTGTCTCTCTATTCTATGGTTTATTCTCATTAGTCTGTGTATAATACTGCATATTATGTCACTAGTGCATCATATTTTTTTAGAACTAGCTTGAATAGGTCACTGAACATGAGGATTGTGAAAATTATGTTAAACTTATGTACTTGAGAAGGGATGTCGTTTTAAAAATTAGTTTGTGCCTGTTTGTACATGTGACTAAAAGAATGGCATATTTAATGCAGTATGAAATAGTTAGTTTACTTGCCCACAAGTAGTGTATGCACACAATGCATGCTATGGTATTACAGCCTTTAGCTTAATATGCAAACAAACAAGTGTTATATTTTGTAGATTGTTCAACAGAAACTCATGCAGAATGAATTCTTCTCTAATTATGTTAGGTATTTGATTTGTTTGACACAAAGCACAATGGAATACTGGGTTTTGAAGAGTTTGCTCGTGCTCTCTCCGTTTTCCATCCAAATGCCCCTATTGATGATAAGATTGAATGTATGTTGTAAGGTTTTTTCTTTTGTACAATTATTAGTTTAGCATGAATTTTGTGTTTACAATGCATAATTGGAATCAAGTCTTCAATTTTCTTCACTGACCTTTTTAAGCAAACAAAACTAAACTCATATGATATCATGTTTCAGTTTCCTTTCAACTGTATGATCTCAAGCAGCAGGGTTTTATTGAAAGGCAAGAGGTAATTAGTCAGTTTTGTTTAATTCTATTTTCTTTTTCTCTTCATTCAAGATAAGCCTGATTTTTATGTTTTTTTATGCAGGTGAAGCAAATGGTTGTAGCTACTCTTGCCGAATCTGGCATGAACCTATCAGATGATGTTATAGAAAGTATAATTGACAAGGTTTTACCCCATTCTTCTATCACCTACATTTCTAAATTCTAATTGTGTCCACTTGTCTTAAGAGACTCATTCTCTCTTTTTGAAAACTCACATGGATGGTTTTAACATAAAGTTTTGGATTTGTGTAGACCTTTGAGGAAGCAGATACAAAGCATGATGGCAAGATTGACAAGGAGGAGTGGAGAAACCTTGTTCTGCGTCATCCCTCACTTCTGAAGAACATGACCCTTCAATATCTCAAGTAATTATTGAATTTATATTTTTCTTACATTACATTTTCCAGAGTGTAGATAAATTATGTTTAATTCAATTTCACAAAACTAACTTGGAAGATGAATTGTACCCACTTATATATATATATATATATATATATATATATATATATATATATATATATATATATATATATATATATATATTTCAGCATTATCCCCTAATTGATGTGGGACCTCCAACCCATCCTCTCCTCCTAAGGAATGAACATCGCATGAAATTAGATATTTATAGGCAGTCTAATTAGATATTTATAGGTAGTCTGATAGGAGTTCTGTAACGGTGACATAATAGTTCTAAAAAACTTGACTATGATGGATTCTGATATCATTTTGAGTTTATGTTTAACTTAATCTCACAAAACTGACGTAGAAGGTAAGGACCGACGTAGAAGGTAAGGACTGCATCTTGTTTATGTATTATAAAATTGACGTGTAAGGTGAGGTTTGTAAGGATGTACTTACATATTACTTGTATATTATAAAACTGACGTGTAAGGTAAGGACTGCACCTTACTTATATACTGGAATTTGGCCGTAGTAGTTGTTTATGTGAGATCACCAACAATAACATTGATCTTTATATCTTTATAACTTCTCATCATTAAATCTCTGTTAAAAAAAGGTATGAGAGTTGCAAAAATTGAACTTCGGCACATTTGGTATTAGTATACTGCTAACATTTTTTGATTTGTCCTTTGTCTTTCACTGGAGTTTTCTGACATCCTTTTGAATGTGTTTGGGCAGGGACATCACCACAACATTTCCAAGCTTTGTATTCCATTCACAAGTAGACGATACTTGAAGATAAATTCTCCTGTGGTTTCATCCTTTTGGGTTGCAGGGCCGCTTGTGTAGAAAAGGGCATGCCACTTTTACCATATATTTGTTACATCTTTGAATAATATATTTTATTTTGTGGATTCTTTTGCTGGTTTTCTTTATCATTTTTTTTCTTCAAATTCCGGACAGATTTGGTTCCCATTTTTCAAATCTAGGATTGGAAGGTTGTGTAGAGTTTGGTTTAAATTGTTATTTATATTTTATATTGATTGATGAAGATGGTCGAGATACCCAAATACTTAGAAACGCTTATGTTTAGACAATGTATTTTTAGAGGGTAATTTATTTATTTTTGAAGAATTTGAAATGTTTTATGATAAAATATGTTGTTTGAGGAATAAATTTTGAAAGAAATTGAAATTCTTTCATGAGAGTAATTGGATCACTTAAAATTAAAGAATTTTAAACTTTATCTAAAAAATGTTTTGGGTTCAATTTAATTTGGATTTGATCTACATTATATTTGATTAAACTTAACTTAACATGGTTTTAGTTTGATTTGATTTAACTTGGTTCCATGTTGATCTGACTTGGGTTAACTCATCTTTAAATTGAGTCGATTCAAGTTGAACATAGATAGACTTAATTTAATTCAATTTGGTGTGGTCTTGATTAAATTAGGTTAGACATGATTTTAGTTAAACTAAGATCCACTTTCTAATTTAATTGAATGTGCAGTTAGCCTGACTTAATTTAATCTGGATTTAAATTAATTTGGTTTGACTTAGATTTATATCTACTCGATTCAATCGAAGTTAAATAAATTTAATTTAATTTGGATTTGAGTTAACTTGATTCGATTGTAATCAGAGTATACTTGGTTCAATCTAGATCTAAATTGATTAGACTTTACTTGAGTTTAGTTGAGTTAATTCAATTATTGTGAAAGAAGTATTAATTCAATTTTGAATGAGTTTGACCTATTACTATTTTATTTAGGTTTAACATAAATTGAGAAAAATATTTAAAAGTATAAAATGAAAAAGCTTGAAAATATTTTGTAAAAAAAAATTACAAAAGTTATTCAATATTTAATATTAATATTTTTAATTATAAGAAATTATTTGATATTTAAATAACTTTTTGAATTTATTAATAACTAAAATACTTTATTTAAATAAAAAAATGAATAATCTTACCTAAATAATACATTTGAAAAATAAAATTAATTTAGATTCAATGTATTTTAATGTTCCAAAAAATTGAATTTCTCCATCAAATAGAAAGTAAAACCTTATTATTTAATGTTTTAACTAAGTTTAAACATGTTTGCAGTTATTAAAAATGGAAAAACCTCACTCGATTCTTAAAATAAATCATTCTATTGTAGTTTCTTATTTTGGAAATGTTTTAGTGCTTTTCTGTTTCACAAATATGGACGATAATAATTTTTGTTCCGAATTAAGAATTATACATCCAAATACACCTTAAAAAACATGTAAATTAAGTAATATAAAGAAAAAAAAATTAAGTGAATTTCTTTTGCAATTTTACAGTGTCTTATAACTTGAAAAAGCTATAGAAAGAAAATAAGTTCATAAAAAAAAATATAAACATTTAATTAAAAAGATCAAATATAATATATGTACATAGTGGGTATGGATCGCGTGACTATGATATTAAACTTTAGGCTTGTGTTTCCTACAAACCTATAATTACTGTCTGCACCCCATGTAATAAGACATAGAATACTTATATAAAATTAATGAGAAAGACAATTTCACATAAAGTAAATTGAAGTTGTTCAATAATAATAATAATAATAATTACTATTATTATTATTATTATTTTCAAAACACATAATTAGTTTGAAAAGGTTGCATGAAATCTACGTTTCTTTCAATGGTTATGGTAACATATAACAATTATTGTTTGTTATTTATCAAACTCTAATTTTACTTAAATTTTATAAATTTTGGAACTTCTAAAAATATTTATACCTCAAATGCATACTAAAACTTGATATTTAAATAAACATAATAAATAAAGAAAAAAACCAAGTTCACTTACTTTAAAAATAAAAACTTAATTTACTAAAACAAAAACCAGGGAGAATCAAACTCTAACATAATTAAGTTAAAAAAAAACCCTATATTTGTAATAGAAAAATGTATACTTTTTTTAACAAATGAAAAATAAAAAAAGACAAGAAATTAAAAAAATATACTCAAAAATCAAATTTTCTCTTCTTCTTTTTTTCTCTAATCAAATAAAAAGAATTAGTACAACATTATGATATTTTCTCTCTGTTTTAATTTTGCTTTTTCACTTTGCATTTATAATGGAGGTTGCAAACAGTAACTGATTCTGGGCTTGGTGGGTCCATACTCAGCATCAAGTACCTTACTTCTGGATAGAGTCATACGATAATGCTTTGTTTGATAATTGAAATTCAGTGGCCATACAAGTATCAACCTTAATTCTCAAATTGAAATTTGAGCATGGCAGTTTTACCTTTTCTCTTGGTTCAATCTCCATGTGCTGCTTCTGTGCATGCATCTCCAAGGTATGAAATTTCTTTCCAATCTCATTTTTCATAGTAATTATGCCCAAATGTGTCTGTATTTTACATCATAGTTTACCCTGCAGTTTTTAGCTCACTAGTTTTACCCTACTTTGTATTTCTCCGATTATATTCTCTTTGGAAATAGAGTTTCTATTCTTTCATTATATCCCATAAGTGCATCATTTGATTAAAGTTTGCAAACCTATGTCTGGATTTTAATGGATTTCATTCTACGAACTGAGTTTGCAAAACAACCTTGATGCTGTTTTCTATTGAAACTCAGTTTCAAGACAAATGCCAGATATTCTTCTTTCTAGAGAAACTAGAAACATACCATGGAAGTAAGTTTGCTAGGGTAAATTGAAAGAGGCCAAATGGTAAACCTTTTTCTGAGAATCAATCCAATTTTTCAAACATTATGCTTGAAGATAGAAGGCACACCCAATCTAGGGAGGGGGGTCACCAGAGGGCTGCTCTGATTTATTGTAATGGGGAGAGTTTCTCCGGACTGTGCAAAAATCGTAATGTGTTGAAATTAAATAAACTGTTTTTTAGATGGTTTCGTGCACATATCCAAGAGGTTCAGAATCATACATGTCTTTCTCTATTTTCCTTTTGTGATGGTGCTTTATGTTTATCTTATATCTTTGATCCTCATTATGAAAATGGATTCTTCTAATGCATAAAGTTATCATTATGCTTCTTGAGAAGCATCTTTGTTGACCAAGTGCTTCAAACCTCTGATAAATCCAGGTGCTTGGAGGATGCAAAACTCCGCTATTCTGAGTCTAACAGAGTCTCCATGTTAACAGTGAAAAGATTTTCAAGAAGGATGGTTCTTCAGTTTCTGGGGATTAATCACATGATATGGCGTGCTTCTCCTGCTTTGGCTGCACCAATTATGCCAGACATGAAGGAACCTGAAATCATACGGTTTGTCTGTCTTTCTTCCATTTTTTAACCTAATCTAATATTGTGAAATGAAAAATGTTAGTGTATCATGATTTATGATTTACTATTTTTTATGTGAAGCATCTAGGACTTTGAAGCTACCTAGTGGAGTGAGAATTCAAGGTAAAGAATTTTAAAACTTTCCCACTATATTATTCCTTCAGTGAAATGAAGCAATATGAGAGAAATTGTTGATGCAAAAACACTTTGAGGATTCACACTTTTCGTTCTTGTTTGATGGAAAGACTAACAACCTTATTATCTTTTCATTTGAGTATGTATGTGTTTTTTCCCACATCCCATTGTAAGATTAAGCAACACTTGGTTCTTCCATGTTTCTTCAAATATACGAGTGAATATACTTGGTTCTTGATAAAATCATTGAACTCTAATGCATTTTAGTGATTTTGCTATTCTTTCGTTTGAAATAAATCAAGCTATCAATACAAGTCTTTGTACATAAATAGGTATTCATATCAAGTTTTCAAATTAGATATTGTTGAAGGGGAAGGACCAGAAGCACATAATGGAGATGTGGTTAAATTCAATTGTGTATGCAGGCGTGCAAATGGATACTTTGTTTTCAGGTAATTGCAAACTGCATTTTTCATTTACATGATATTCCACTGATTGCCATGATTCAAATCATTATGGTATTCTAATACACACAACTATTCAATTTCTAGTTCTTATTTTCCCCCTTAATTTCCCTTAAACCAGTTTATCTGACCCAAACCTGTCTTACTGTTGCATGGTTTCATACTCTAATTCATGATAGTACAGTGGACCAATTCAGTGGAGAAAGTACACCTGTTACACTTCCCTTGGATGAGAACCAGGTAAGTTTTTTCATTCAACTTGTATGTTTACCATTCAAATGTAAATGAGGTTGTATGATCTTTTTTTTTTTTCCCAGCATATAGATGTATTAGAAATAGTTCCTTAATTCTATGGAAAAATATAACATCCCAATTTTTTGCTTCCTAAAATCTCTAATTAATATAAATTACATAATTTAGAATGAACTTCATTCCTATTTTATTGAAAATCTCAGTAAACAAAAATAAATATTGTTTTACAAACAGACTTTATTAAAAAGGAAAAACCTAAGACTAAAAAATTATCACAAATGTTTTTCGGTATTAATCACTTTTCCTAGTGTCCGATATTAACCACTTTCTCTAGTGTTGTGTATCTTCCTTAACACATGTACTATCATTTATTCCTGTATAAAATAAGATCTTCACAAATGAAAACCACAATCATTCAGTGCATGTACTATCATCTATTTAATAAGATCATCACAGATGAAAACCACAGCATCAAGCAGATGGGTAAGTAAACGTAAACAAATAGTTGTCATAACAATAGTTCATTATTTTTCTGCATTCTAGACTTTAACAGCTTCACCAAACAACACATGACCATAGTCATAACAAGATTATATTATTGATCACTTGACACTCAAATTCTTGGTTCTTGTTCTTTTGAAAACAATTATGAGGTCACATTATACTAATTGCATTGCATTCGTATGCAGATGATAGTGGGCTTAAAGGAGGTTCTCACAGGCATGAGAGTTGGTGGTATGTTCCTCCATGGCATGTATAAAAGTTGTTATATATGTATTTTACTCCAAACTTTGGCATGCAATCTATCTATACATGGGTTTCTAACATATGCTTTCAAGCAATATTTAAACATAACAATGGACATGACATAAAAACTAACATGTTAAATTAAGGTCAATTAATTAATGTTATCATTGTAGTTATTGTTTTGTGGCATTTACTTGTACTTTTAGGAAAGAGAAGAGCACTGATCCCACCTTCAGCAGGATATGTAAACGAGAATTTGAAACCAATACCTGAAGAGGTTAGATTAGATATTCTTTTAACTGCTAAGGTAAATTCTCAATAATTGTTATATTTGATTGTAATATTAGATTGCAAAGTGTGTTTATGTTAATTGCAGTTTGGCCCTCGTCGCAGCCTTTTTTCTCATGCACAGGAGCCGTTGGTTTTTGAAGTTCAACTCCTGAAAATTTTGAGCCCTCCAGTTAATTAGTTATGCTTGTTATTACTTTTTTTTTTCAATTCTACTTTCATTTTTTAGATAACTTAATTGCGCTCTTATTTCATTATATTTAAAATTATATCAATTGAATACCTTAGATGTTACAAATATGTGATTTTATTTACTTTTAAATAATTATGTAACTTTAGTATGTCTTAAATCAATATTAAATACTAAAATAGTATGATTGTAGTATTTAAGGGATCTAATTGATAAATTAGAAATTGAGAAACTAAAATAGTATGTAAATTAAGAAGAAAAAAACTAACTTAGAGTGTATATGTAGAATCGTTTGTTTTGGTGTCAAGTAGGATTATACCATGATTACTTACAATAATGGATCAAAATAAAGAAAATATCAATCTAAGATATAAAATATACTCACTTCATTACACATTTTCAATCTGAATAACTCATCATCAACATAGATTCTCAATTTAAAATGATATATAACATATACAAATTACACATGAACAAGTGTTCAAAGCAACATGAATCATCAACTTAAAGTAATTTGTTATTACTAGTAAAACCAACTTCAACTTCGTATGGGAAGAAATTTCCTTACATTAACTATGACAAATTTTATATAAAAACTTTCTTTTAACTTTTCTCTACTTAATATATACCACAATGGCGCTCTGAGCCAAGTAGTCTTATTTTATGTGTATATAAATTTATGTTTATTTCTTAATATATACTACACTGGTAAGATATTATCTGTTTTGGTCAAAGTCTTATCTCATGTGTATGTGTATATAAACTTATGTTTATTTCTTATTTTGTCTAATGTGAAATTTTGTTTGTACCTAACACTAGTATGTATAACATCACTTAATGATTTTAATGACAACAAATACTATAAATGATGTGAATTAATATCATATATATATATATATATATATATATATATATATATATATAAAATTCATTTATGAAATCTTTCACATATATCTGATTATCTAGAAATATGATGATCATCATGGCTTTGATTAAAAATTCATTATATATATATATATATATATATATATATATATATATATTTATTAAAGTGCTTTAATTAATCAAAAGTCTCATTATATCTCAATATGCATATGCATACACATCACTTTTAATAATCTTATTTGCATCTTATTTCTCTTAATTGCATATACCTGCTTATATTTTTAAATTGTTTCCTTTTAATAGAATTGAAGGCTAGATTGCTTTGAAGAATTGTTTGAAGATCTTATCAAAACTTTCTTTCTTGAGCATCTATCGTGAAAAAGAGGAAGCAATGTGTTATAAAGCTTATACACATTCTCAAAATCAAGAGATAGTCTAGTGTTATGCGAAATAGAATATAAGGTTCTATTCACCTTCTCTTCTAGAGCTTATTCTTCTAATACAATTCACACATTAATTCATCAATTCCATATATACACATGTAAGCAAATGATAAAACTTCACATACTTTAAACATATACTTACAATAAAAATTTGTTGTTTGAGTATTCTATCTTTACAAACAAGAAAATACTCCTCACTTAATACTTAAATAATATATATAAAAAATATTAAATTTTTACATTGAAAAAGAGAAAATCTCCCCACCCATCCAAAAGTACTTCTATACATTCTACACAAATTTTTAATGCAATTTTAGACTATTTAGATACATAACATAATAAAATCAATAATTTATTATTGATTTAACTAGTTAATATCAAAAGAAAATTTTAATACGAAATTCTCCAATTAATTCAAAACAAATTATGTAACTATCTACAACACTAAATTAAATTTTTATTGAGTTGTATTTTCCAATACCATCAACAACTCATTTTTATTTCGAAGTGCTTCTTTACAGTAGGATCTTTTGATAATTTAGGTTTTCATAGTGTATATTTCTCATTTCCAAAAATAGGTTCAGGCATGGAAGGAGCAATATGAGCTTCCATGATATTTGATAGTGTATTTTAAAAATTCAACAACATCATTTAGATTCTAAATATTCTATGCAAAATAAAATAAAAAACTAGAATATTAAATTTTTAGAATGACAAAAATACTCATACACCCTCCCATGTTATGTATTTAGAGATAAAATTTATTATGGATTGTAAGTGAATATATACTTCGTATTCATCACTAATTAGTAATAAATAATTTAATATTAATTTATAAACATAAACGGATTGAGTATAAATATTATATTATTCGTCTTAAAAAAATTATAATTAAAATTTTATTTAGATGTTATTAGGTTAAATTTAATTTATGTTTTATTAAGTTAAATTTATTTAAAATTAAAATTTAATTTATATTTAATTTAATTTACATAATATTTTATGTCTTTTGTAATTTTATTTATATTTCATTTTAAAAATATGATAAAGTTAAATGTATCAGCCTCATGTGGCCTCAACCTATCGGCCTCATTCATCTTGGCAGTCTTAACCTCAACTTCAAATTCATTGTCGACTTTTCAGTCTTGACAGCTCAGCCACATTCAACCTCAATCTCTTAGCCTCGTACGACCTCAACCTATAGGCCTTATTCGTTCTAGCGGTCTCAACCTCTCGGTCTTGAATTCTATTGACTTCAGTCTTGACAACTCAACATCGTTCGACCTTAACTTGTCGACTTCGTTCAATCTTGACCTAGGCCTCAAACTCTACCGACTTTTCAGTTTTGACAGCTTGGCCTCGTCCGACCTCAACCTCTTGGCTTTGTTTGCCCTCAACCTGTCGACCTCGACCTCTCAACCTTAAATCATTTATGGGCTTTAATCTTGACAATTAGCTCGTTCTACCTCAACCTTTCAGCCTTGTTCGACCTTAACATGTCGACCTCGTTCAACCTCATCCTTTTGATCTCGAATTTTGTTGATTTTTCAGTCTTGATAGCTCGACCTCATTTGACCTAACCAATCGACCTCAACCAGTCAGTCTTAACCATTCGACTTCAACCATTGGGCCTCAACTATTTGGCCTCAACTAGTTGACATGTTCAAACAATTGACCCCAACCTCTCAACCTCGATATCTTAGTCAACTTTAGTCTTGACAACTGACTTCATCCTCTCGACCTATGATCAACTTCAACCACTCGTTCTAATCGTCTCGTGATCGGGTTAAAACCTTTGAGTAAGGACAAGTTCCAACCAAGGAACACTTCTTAAAAACTCCATTAGGTAAGGACGATTTCCAACTAAGGAAGTCCTCCGATCAAACTAAAGCATTTGGGTAAGGGTGAGTTCCAACCTAGGAACCCCTCTAAAAAATTTCATTGACTAAGGACGAGTTCCAACTAAAAAATCCCTCCCGATCGAACTACAACATTCAATATACACGAGCGTCAAATATTGTTTTCTTTTCAAACCCCATCCCTTCTGCTACAAGTACTTGGGCTTTGGGGGGCCAGTGTATAGTACATACTCTTTAGACCCATCACCTCTTGAGTCAATCACTCTTGGTCAACCATGATTCGTGGAGCGGCATAATTTTCCATTATACACAAATCCTTTTCACTTGTTGACTTAGATCCAAGCTCAAGATTTGGGGGACCTGTGTATTGTATATATACCGACTAGTACAAATCGGTCATATCAAATCAAACCGATTATCTAAACTAATATGAAACTGATCAGTTTCGATCAAATCTAATTAGCCATTCAATTAAGATAAACATATTAATTATCAAATTTAACAAAATTAGACCATTAGTGTAACCTAATCAAAGGCCTAAATAGAAACATATAAATAAAGGTATATTTGTTCAAAAACATGTAGCATTAGAGTTAAGACTCACCTAATAAGTTACATAGTTACTTTAACATCGAAAAAGTACCATCTAAATTGTGTTAGACAACAACGATGCAAGACAACTATCTAAAACTTAGTAGTACTCGACTGACCCATATGCTGACAAGAGCATGCAAGATAGCTATCCAAAAATTAGAACTACTGAATAGGCCCATACTAACATAAGCGACGCTGGATAATTATCCAAAGGGTGTTGCTTCCTCCACCTCCCCAAGTGCTCTTCCACTTCCCCACTATTTTCATTTATTTCAAAAATATTCTACACATCTACACTATTTTCTTTTATTCCAAAAATACCCTACAACTCTCCACTATCCTCAACAATCTTTCCCTTTCTCTCTCTACATTAAAGGAGCATTCACATGACTCACATTTGAATTTGTTATATATTACAAAATATAAAATTCAGATGAAACTTCAAAATATTAGTACTTCTACCATTTCCATTTTATAAAATTAAAAGTTAGATGCAAATACAAAATAATAAAC